>NC_051156.1:126519483-126689569 GCF_013339745.2 Dermacentor silvarum | reverse complement strand
AAAAAAAAAAGCAAGAAACAAAACATATGAATGTTAGGTTAGGTTAGGTGTCTTACGGGCCAATACCACGATCTGATTATGAGGGAGGCTGTAGGGGAGGAGGGGGGGACTACCCGAAGCAGTATCTGCGTTTTTGGCATTGGCGCTGAGCCGCGCTGCTTCAAAGGCTGCAGAAGATAGCGCCACCCTTCCTGTCTCACAACGAACCACTTAGTACTGCGCTGCTGAGCTCGCGGTCGCGGCTTTGATCCCGGCCGCGACGGCTGCCTTTTGACGAGGGCGGAATGTAAGAGCGTTCGTGTACCGTGAATAGGCCGCCCGTTAAAGAACCCCAAGGGGATCAGTAATATTCCGGCGTTCCCCACTACGGCGTGCATTTTTTTTTCTTTTATTCGCTCGGGTGGCCACACCGCATATCCTTAGGAGGAAATTAAATGTAAGCGAGAAGGCCAGTTTCACGCAGGTACAGCAAAAGGCGACTTACAGAACGTGTTCTCCGTGATCCACCTTTCATAGTCTTCAGGTTGGTCAGCGCTTCAATTTCAATTTTATTCAGATTGAGAATGGACGAAGGTCGCAGCTCCCTTTCGTCGTACAATCTGGTCGCGGTTTGGGCACATCGGAACGGCGAATATTTAATAGAGCTTTGCGATCATGGGAATCCGTCCGAGAGTTACACGCCGATGTCGCGTAGTTTTCAAACAAATAATCTGTGTCTTTCTGCGAGCGAACGAAACAGACCAGGAAGTAGCGGGGAAGGGGGGGGGGGGAGAGGGAAATTCCCCCTCCGTGCTGACAGACTGGAATGCCGAGCAGGGACGGAGAGCAAACTCCGAACGGTTTCCGAGGAAACGTAGAAGGGACGAGTTCCTTGTCATGTTCAAGAGAACAGCTGTTGCCACTACCCAAGCAAACTATGTAGTGAAGATAGGATGTGTCCGTTTTAATTATTTTCGGGACACTGAATTCATAAACTGCACCTCTTGAATACCATAATTGCTAACCACGCCATGAGCGGATTCCTTGTGAGCCGAGAAAGATACGAAAGTGACAAAGAACTGACCTTACAACTCCCCGCTGTAGCCGCCCGTTACGTCACACTGGCCTACCGAAATTCAAGGTGAAAAAAAGTTTACCTTTAATTCCCTTGGCAGTAGTAAAACTATCTTTGCCAAATAACTGGAAGTGAGATCTTCAGAGACGTATGCTTTCTCGGCTAACTGACTGATTCTATGTAGTGCACCTGTAGTACGGTAAACCTGTTTTCATATCTTGCAGGGTTTCGTATATACGGGCTGATCATTTTGAAGTTTTCGGGAAATAAAAAAAACATTGCCTGGTGGCAGATAGAGTAATTCTTGTCCTTGAGCGTGATTATTCGAAGAGGCGTACATTACTAGCTCGAAAACCGAAACACATATTCAAATAATTACACTAAAGTTCACTAATTAACTTCTTAATTACTTTACGCACATGTTACAATTTACAAATTGTTGCCGGTGAGTTTGCAAGCCATATTCACTTGAGAAGATATCCTGGATGACATCAGTTTCGAGATATTATTTGCCAATATGTTGGACGAAATACATGCGCGGTCCAGTTACTTTTGTACTTCGATGCATAAAGGAGCGTTTTTTTTTTAAATAAAAATAAGTGGAACAACAGTGCTTTTTACGGCGAGTTTGATGACGCATGTCTCGAAACTGGTATCATTGTGGGAATTCATTCTAAGTTGATACGCCTTGCAAACTCACCGGCCACAATTCATAAATTGCAATATGGGCCGTAAAATAATTAAGTAAAGAAATTCTTTATTTACTTTAATATGGCTTTCGATTGCTCGTGGAAGCATTGTCCGCCTCTCGGAATCATACAGCTCAAGAACTAGAATTTCGTCATCTGCAAAAGGCGATTCTTAAAAATACCGGTAAATTGTAGAATGCACGGGCTTTCTGCGCTTCGAATATAGCGGGTGTTTAGGCGAACACTTAATTTTTTTTTAATTGCCTGCGCAAGATACCACAGTTCTAGTCCGTGAGCTGGTCTACTGGAAGAGGCGGACATTACTTGCACAAAAAAAATGAAACACCTGATTGACTTATTAACAAAAATCACTAATTAAATGTTTCACTAATTACCGTATGCCACATATTGCAATTTACGCAATCTACCCAATGAGTTCGAAAGGCGGATCCACTTGGAACGAATTCTCAGGATGACAAGAGTTACGAGATAATTAATTCACGCACTTTGCTGAGAAATGCATAAAAGGAGTTTTTGTTAAGAAAGCTTAAGTGTAACGACAGTGCATTCTTGCCGCAAGTATTACAGCGCATATCGCGCAAATGGTGTCATCGACACAATTATTTCCGAGTTAATATGCCTTGCAGTCTCATCCGCTAGAATTCGTAAATTTCAATACGTGCCATAATGTAGTAGGTTATTAAACTTAATTACAGAATTTTTGGTGTTTAGTTGATGCATTTTAATTTCTTGTGCAAGTAATATCCGCCTGTTCGAGCAGACTAGCACATGGACTGCTATCTGCCACAGCAGTTTTTAAAACTTGGAGGACGCTTAAGCTTCGTCTTTCAGAGTGGAACGCGAAAGCATCAAAATTCCCTGGCTGCTTGTCCCGGCAACTGCAGCTTATGTAACCGTAATGTTTACCAGTAAACGCTGGCGGCGAACGCTATGCACCAAGGCGAGCTTTCTGGTCGAAAAGCGGCCTCTTGCGTGGGCCGATGCCGGAGATGTGCACAGCCGCGCAAGAAAAAAAAAAATGCACCAATTTTACGTTTCTGTTAATGTTTCGCATTTTTAATATTGCAGTCTGAGAAGATCTAACCTAGAAGGCGTGCGCTGTTGGTGTTTTGTTTCATTACATTTGTTTGTGAGCTGTCATTCTCCGAATTCCGAGGAATAACTTTGTCAAGAATGTACGACAGGGTATGCACCACTTTAATGAATATAACCCGCATATACCACACGCCATATAGCAAGAGTGGCATATACGTATGCTTAAATATAGGTTTCTCTAACGACACTGGATTTTCTGCGACACGGGGCCCTTAACGCTATCGCATTAAATTGTGTTGGAAGGGTTCCCTGAAACACCCTGTATGCGAAAAGTCAGTTCGTACGTCCAAACAAAGCTTCGAGAAGCGGAAAACTCAGTAGCTTACTCACGGTTTCAGGTCCACGCTGGGTCGAAGCAGTACACAGCATAGAGGTAGCACATCACACATTTCTGTTCCGAGGACGAGTTCGGAAGTTTAGGCACCTCCGGTCTTTAAACTCTAAAAGAGAGTCAATTTCACCGATCGAGTGGCTATGCCTCCACCCGATGTGTGGCGACGGCAGACAGTTCTCCGCACACACACAAAAAAAAAGTCACTCGAGCGAACTCCGGAGCCAGTGTCCACAGACCGAATCTGTCTGCCCAACCAGCGTATACGAATGATGGGCAGGGCAGTCACGTGGATTTGCTTGAGATTCGGCCTTTTTTGGGGGCTTGAAACGGCTTTAACGACTTTGCAATTTCAACATTTGCATCAAAATATTGTGTTTTAAGTTGTCACGTCTCCATACGGCAATGAGGATTCCTTGGACGTTTCCCCCGCGAGTCAGTCCTTCATCAGCGCACGCACCGACAGCGACCGGGCGTGTCATTGACTGTGAGTAGTAAGTGGTTCGTATGGAAAGGGAAAAGGTTGGCGCTATCTTCTGCAGCCCTTGAAGGGAGCACGGCTCAGCGCCAACTGTGAGGCGCCAAGGAAAGAGAACACGAAGGAGCGTACCGTGGAAGCGGCAATTACCCCGAAGACCCCTCTACATGATCCTGACAAGCTTAACGTCACGGAGAGCCCACAAAGGGGAAAGCGTCGAAGGCTACCGTGAGAACCGCGTCCACCTCGGTTTCCCAGACTGCAGGCGTGGGTGCAACACCAGAGGCGGGACAGCGCGACGTCCTGGGACGGATTTGGCGACTGGGACTGGCAGAGATACAGTCATCAGATTCCCTAGTCTAGTCTCCTAGGGAAGACGACTGTTTCAAAAAGCGGGGACATGTGTGTCTAGACGTGTCCCGATGTGAACTCAGGCGTTTAAGATGCTTCTTCTACATGGAGTGGGCTTCCGTACCTGGAGCCAGCGTTAACAATCCTTTGTTTCTTCATTCCCAGTACCGCACGTACTCATCAATGGGCTTGGTGGATTCCTGGCCCAACCGCTAGCTCGAGCCGCAACAAAATGCGGCGCTTCGCTGCGACTACACCCATGTGGCCATAGAAATTGACTTTCTGCGTTTAGAAACATACGAGTACTTAAATATAGAGATAGATGAACTGTATTAAGCAATGCCGTGAGAGCGTTCGAAACCGCAAGTGCGAAGTACCGCAAACGCTGGAGCTCCCTGTGGTAATTGCGAGTACGAACGGAATAGTTCAAAAGGCGAGTCGAATCGAATAGAATATCGAATACTTTTCAAATATTTCTCGAATAATGAATTGATGTTTTCGCCGTTAATGTCAAACAACCTTCCATCCTAATGTATTGACAACGTTAGCAACTTTCTGCCATAGCATCGCACTGTGAAGCGTTGCTTACTAAAACCACTAATGGTGAATTTCCAGCAAATAAGCAGCTTTCGCATACTTCGGACTCATCGATGAGTGCGAAAAGTATAACGGTTCAGCCGGAAAAGTCTGGCTTTGCTGGCTTATTTGGGCTGCCGCTCACTGCCACGTTTAAAATAAAGTCGTTTCGTTTGCAAGCGCATAATGGTGGCCCAAGAACGAAAAAATCCTTCGCACGATGTATGCCAATCTGAGTGACTGATGCACCAAAGACAGCCAAGCTGCATAAGCCACTTCTCACACTCTCGGCAAGTACTCTACTCCGTTTCAAGCATTAGGTGCAACGGATTCCTGGCCCAACCGCTAGCTCGAGCCGCAACAAAATGCGGCGCTTCGCTGCGACTACACCCATGTGGCCATAGAAATTGACTTTCTGCGTTTAGAAACATACGAGTACTTAAATATAGAGATAGATGAACTGTATTAAGCAATGCCGTGAGAGCGTTCGAAACCGCAAGTGCGAAGTACCGCAAACGCTGGAGCTCCCTGTGGTAATTGCGAGTACGAACAGAATAGTTCAAAAGGCGAGTCGAATCGAATAGAATATCGAATACTTTTCAAATATTTCTCGAATAATGAATTGATGTTTTCGCCGTTAATGTCAAACAACCTTCCCATCCTAATGTATTGACAACGTTAGCAACTTTCTGCCATAGCATCGCACTGTGAAGCGTTGCTTACTAAAACCACTAATGGTGAATTTCCAGCAAATAAGCAGCTTTCGCATACTTCGGACTCATCGATGAGTGCGAAAAGTATAACGGTTCAGCCGGAAAGTCTGGCTTTGCTGGCTTATTTGGGCTGCCGCTCACTGCCACGTTTAAAATAAAGTCGTTTCGTTTGCAAGCGCATAATGGTGGCCCAAGAACGAAAAACATCCTTCGCACGATGTATGCCAATCTGAGTGACTGATGCACCAAAGACAGCCAAGCTGCATAAGCCACTTCTCACACTCTCGGCAAGTACTCTACTCCGTTTCAAGCATTAGGTGCAACGCTCTGGAAGCTACAGAGACGTCTTAACCCGGCTAAAATAGTTCCGTGTTCTTTGACTACAATTGTGGGAACCAGTTTTTTATACAAGCTCAGTAGAAAACGTAAAAAAAATTTAATCCTTAGAAGCAAGCAAACTGTGGTATGTGACTGCTAATGCTAGCGCCAGCAAACACCGCTGGCGCGAAGCGAAGCATGGATGGAACACGCAGCGAAAGATTGACGCAACGCGCGGAGTGGTGAACTTTCGTGGCCTAATTTCTTGCGTAGCTTCCGCAGCGTTGAACTTGGATGTCTAAAAACGGACTTTAACCGTCCGTCTGTTGCGCTGTGAAGCTCGCGATGTCGCGGGATCAAATAACGGCCGCGGCGGCCGCATTTCGATGGGTGCGAAACGCAAAAGCGCCCGTGTACCTTTCATGAGGTGCACGTTAAAGAACCCCCAGGGGGTCGAAGTTAATTCGGAGTCCTCCACTACGGCGTGCCTCATAATGAGACTGCGGTTCTGGCACTTAAAACTGTAGATTTATTTATTAAGCGTCCGTCTGTTGACGATCTTCATTCTTATACGATGATTAATCATCCACGCCGCCTAGGTGTTCTCGGTACGCCCTGGGATGGCTTGCCCGAACATTTAGTAACGAAAATAATAACGAATTTAAGAACGAGTTCTTAAATCATCCCTAGACAACACCTAGGCCGCGCGAGAACGCGTTCTTAAATTCGTTAGTATTTCAAACCAAACTTATGGGGTTTTACGTGCCAAAACCACCATCTGATTATGAGGCATACCGTAGTGGGGGACTCCGGATTAATTTTGACCACCAGTGGTTCTTTAACGTGCACCTAAATTTCAGTTCACTGGTGTTTTCTGCATTTCGCCCCATCGAAATGCGGCCGCCGTGGCCGGGATTCGATCCCGCGACCTCGTGCTCCAGCAGCCCAACACCATATCCACTGAGCAACCACGGCGGGTGTTATTACTTGCGTTATTAAATGTTCGTGCAAGCTTTGTTGCTACAATGTTTGCTACAAACCGTCCCTGGTCCCTGGCTGCTTCGGGGCAATCCCAACATGGGGTGGGTAAATGGAGACGTGTGAAGCAAAAAAAAAAAAAAAAAAATAATAAAAAAAATAATAATACGAATTACTGGCAGATAACATCGCGCAAGGAAATATAATCTAACGAGGCATACGCGAGATAGCTTTTTATCGTACAATCATTTATAATTACTTTTGAAAGAGCGGCCCTGACGAACGCTGCGATTTAGCGAGACGGCGTCAGCTTTCACCGCTGCCGCCGCACAATCTCCCAGTCGACTTCAGAAGTGGAGCCGGCGTAACGCGACACAACAAATTACAATAACTGATTACTACTTTTAAAAAACGGGGGGGGGGGGGGGGCGGCAAATGAGTCGTGTATTCGAGTGAGATGCACGCAGGGTAACTTTGATATCAGAATAATTTCTAATTACGTTGCAATTTAAACTTGAGGCTCTGACATTGCGTCGCGTTTACATTTATGGCGACCACGCCGTCGCACGCCGGCCCTCATCGCCGCACGAGAACGCTTGCTGAACTCCCTTTAACATCATCGGTGCGATTTATAGACACAAGGAAACCAAACGTCGCATGAAGGAGCTGTCTGAAAGCTCCAAAGGAACACGCGTTGACGGGCTAGATGGTGCATTAGAATCAGCTCTTGGTCTAGTTGCTATATGGTGCTTCATTGGAAAACTGCTCAAAAGAAAGAAAAGGAAAGAAACGTGCCTAACAAAACCCACACAGACACATCCGTTTTTTTTCTTCCTTTTTTTAAACTGTTTTCCTTTTTAAGAGATGTAGTCTTTTTAAAAAGCGAGTTTGCACAGCGCCAACAGAGAGAACATCTGGGAACACAGACAGGTGTCAACAACTTGCTCGTACCGTGAGGGGCCCGGTTGGTTTCCGCACACACGATGCCTGCGTGGTCACTAGCTCGCGGAGGCCAAAAAAAATATAAAAAAATAAATAAAAAGTCCAAGGCTTCGTTTTTTTTCTTCCTTTTTTTTTTCTTTTTCGTCCGCGTTTGTATTCCCTCGCATTTGTTTGGAGTCACTTTCCCATTGCTCATAAACAACGACCAATGGCCGGGCGGCCCCAGTGGCAGCGGAGACAAAGGGCGCCGATGCCCCTCCGGCGCCGGTGTCCAGTCAAGTGCGTCGAAATGAGCGCTGGGGGGAAACGCTAGGCGGAAAGGAACGTGCGGGTGGTCGAAGACACGCTTTGCCGCGGCGGCGCCCGTTTTGTTTGGGGCTGTCGCGCACTGCCACCCCTCTCCTTGAAGAAGGAGCAGAGATGCCTGAGCACTGAAACGTCATCTAGGGAAATTCAAAAGCAGTTAGAAAAAAAAAAAAGATGGAGAAAGAGAGACGGTGCGCGCAACGAGGTCTCCGTTAGAAGGCGGCGCAGACATCGAGGCACCCTAGGTCTCCGCACGCTAGCGTGACGTCACACGGGTGAGATAGGCCTTGAAGTTGGCTTCCCCGCGAATGAAAAGAGCAATCTTTACATTACATTACATTATGGGGTTTTGCGGGCCAAAACCACGATCGGATTATGAGGCACGCCGTAATGGGGAGGGGGGGGGGGGGACACAGGAACAATTTGGACCACGTGGGGTTCTTTAACGTGCACCCAAATCTAAGTACGCAGGTGTTTTCGCATTTCGCCCCCATCGAAATGCGGCCGCCGTGACCGCGATTTCATCCCGCGACCAATTGCTTAGCAGCCCAACACTATAACCAATGAGCAACCACGAGCAAACTTTTAGGATCTCATATGAGCTTTTGATGGTGGTGATGATGTTTACACGCTTCTTTATTGCTGAAGCTGATCTGTTGCGAGCCTGTTGCCCCCAGTGAACAAACGCGCGGAGGATATGATATATATATATATATATATATATATATATAAACGATTGCTTCAAAAGCCACGACAGTTGTATAAAAGCAGGTAATTGATTGGGTATTCTAGTATATTTAGTTATTGTTTCATCAACGCAGAATATTTTAATAGTCCGTTAGCTATTGTTCACGAAAACAGCAGTATCTGAAGCAAAAACGACAGTGCGACCAAAACGTTTGTGTCGACATTAGGGCAGAAACAGTAAACAGAAATTGGCGGCGCATCCATCGTTCGGAGATCGCTGGCGACGTTCATCATCCCATCAATAATAAGATAGGTTGCTAATAGCATTAAAATCGCCTATCGTCTGTAAAGGACGAATGCACGGCGATTTTCTTTCCTATATTATACAGCATCTGTTGTTTGTAATCTCCCCAAAAAATGTCTAATAGGAGAAAGGGGGGGGATAAATTAAAGTAATTATTGCCATACAACGATTTCGCTGTTAGGAGGAAGCACCATGAAGGTCAGATATTAGAGTTAACAAAGGTCGTTCGATGCCAAGGAAGAACGAAATTTAGGCAAATCTACGCACTTGCCAGCATAGACACCGTCAATCAATCAAAAGGAACTTTTATTTCTCCGCGAGAAATATGGGGGTCACGGAAAAAAAAAAGGCGTAAACTGCAGCTTGACAAGGCTCCGGCCCCGCAGACTTCCCGCTTTAGGATATTACGGCGAAGCGGTTAGCCTCTCGGTAGTCGGCATTTTTCGTGCCCGTCCGTGAGCACAAATTATCATCACCAGCAATGGATCATACCCCCCTAAGCAAGCAAAAAATGCAATGGCTCATCCCCCTCGTAACGCAGAGGCTACAAGCACTCAGCAAATGAAAGCGAACAGTGCATACATTTTTGGGAATCACGCATACAACGTGTACGGAACAGCGTACGCACGTTTCAATAAACAAGAAGCTCGAAACAAGCATTCGAACCATAAATTAATGGCGAGTCATTTTTTTATATATTGATACATGCATCGATATGGCATAACTACGTCATATGATTGATACATGCATGATACATGCATCGATACATGCATGATATTGATAGAAATTCCACGCAAGACAGCTAGGAAATCTTGCCGCACACAATTTGTGGCACTCGAAAGTATTCGGTGGCATAATAGACGGCATTGTGTAACATTCCCAATCATTTTATTTTCTTACGCGTCACGTCTAGTGGCCGATCCAAGCGGCAGGATAACGTTGCAGCGCTCAACCAAGCCGAGGAGCAGCCCGGCGCCTTTCAAGAGCGAGCCCGGCTCAGGCGCGGGTGGCCACTTCAGTCATGCAACGGCTCATTGTCCCCCCCCCCCCCCCCCCCCACGCCTCTTCCCCTTCGATAAAAGCCAGCCCCAAGGACAAGAACACGGCCACTCCCCTGCCTCCAGATGAACATCGCCTGGCGACTGCAACGGCCATGCCACGGCGGTGTTCGGGGTTCATGTGGCGGAGCTCGATCGCTGGCAGTTCCGACCTGCCTCGGAAGCATGTTTCTTCAGCGCGTCCGGACCACGCGCTAAGAGGTCGAGCAACGACTGGCAGCGTGCCATCGTACAACTATGTACAGCAATTTTGTGTTGCGCCAGCAAATCTCCATCAATTAATTATTAGACGACGGTATGAAAAAGAGTGTTGAAAAGAAGTGAGTGAAAAAGACTCGGAATTAACGACCGATATAATCTCCACGGGCAATTGGAGATCGCAGGCAGAGAGGCCTTCGTGGACATAAATATAGGCTGATGATGATGATGATCTCCACGGCTGGTCTGGCGATCACCTTTAGCGTGCCGGTGGATGAAACAAAGTAGAAACACAAGTATATCGAAAAAGTAAAAAAAAATGAAAAATGAAATTACTAAGGTGTCAGTATAACGATCACTTTCGGTCCTTAAGAAATACTGCATCAGGGAGCGATTCACAATAAGCTCTTACGCTATGATTGTTCCAAAGAATAAATTTCAATCAATCCACATGCTGCGCTGTTACGTTCGGCGACCAGCGGGGGCAGCGATCTTGGAAGTATCTCCTGTTTACCTGCGACGAATCGCTTCGGGAGGCTGAAAAGCCGTCCCGCCGGGAAAGATCAGCGGCGACATCATGTCTCTACACCTTTCAAAGAGTAGGTGTCTCTCGACACTATAGGAAGAGGAGACTCTTGGAAAAGTAGACGCGTTCTCACGGCCGCTCGACAGACCAGCTGGCCGCCAAGGCCGCTCTCCAAACAGATCCGTCGATGGCTGTCCCATTCCAGGAACAACAGACAAGTCAGGCGCGAAGCCACCTGTCTACGAGTGTCCCCTCCTTTATGTGGGGGAGTGAGCATGTGTGGGCCCGAGGGCACTTCTCCGAATGTGGTCGGGAATCGACGGCGCCGGGGGATTATGCGCACTCTCGCCCTCAAGGCAGACCATCGGTGACTCTCGACGCTCAGATTGGAGGATGGTGGGACCGCAGCTTGGACAAAGGGGTTTTAAGCAGACCTTTGGGGGCCATCTCCCATCTGCCCTGAGATGTAGCCAGTGCTTCGATCTATAGTATGCTTCGGTGCAGTCATGTTAGACTGAGGAGACGCATCGTTCCCCTACTTCTCATGTATATAATGTAAATAAACCCAGGACTCTTCATTCTTGATGAGAACCTGTTCCTCCCTTCAACAACGTCTTCAGTGTCAGCGTGGATGAGCCGGACGACGGCATGGGCCAGCTACCACTTTGGATGTGCCCGACTCCAACTCTTACAACTGCTGGCGAGGCCACGACCCCAACTCCTACAACTGGTAACAGCGGCGGCGTAGGCTAGAGAGCGACCCGCAGTTTGACTCGGCGACGCCACGACTCCCAGCTCCAACAGCGCATATTTCTAAGCGAAAACAGCTGGCCACTGGCAGAAATCACTTGCGAACGAAAAGCTCTGCGAATTTGGCCCCTTGTCTGCGCCCGCAGCGTTAGCATGCCTATAACGTGCGCCTCAAGCAACGTCAGAAAAATTACGGTAAAGATAAGGAAGAAAAATGTGGTTGATCCCTCTTATATAGGAATCGGTATAGAACACGAAAGTGAAACGTGTCTTCACAGAAGTAGTGTAATGTTTATTGCACATTGATATATAATGTCTATTGGTGTTTTGTGGCTAAAGCGCCCTTAGGCGTTGATACACCCACGCTGACGCCTGGTGGCACGTCTCCTCCATCACGACTACCAACGTCGATGACCATGAGCAACCGTCGTGCATATGGAAGCTGCACTACGCTGCACACGCTAGCACAACGCGAAAGACGAAGCACGTAACTGACACACTAATACAACGCGCAAGACAAAGCACGTAACTGAATCGTCACCGAGTCAAATCAGCGCGTCGTAATTGCAGCCTCCGCGATCAACTTCAGAAACATTTTCAGAGCTAATTGCGGAGGCCACGCTCCGCTGTGCTGAGTACGGTGAACGCCACCTGGCGTTGGTAGTGCTTCTTGATGCCAGCGTCCCTTCGAATGCTGGCATCGAGGCGTCGTAGTGCTGAGACCACCGAAGCGTTCACTGTCGGTGCGCGTTAGTGTCATAATGCAGTACTTCTCTTTTCTGCTCGTAGGCGGCGGCACCGCCCCGAGCAAGAGCGCGGGTACACGGAGGAGTGTTAGATATATAAGGCGCGTCTGTGGAGCTCTCTGCAAATGCGTTTGTGGCGCAATGGGTTAAACGCTCGGCGATCTATCGTCGCGGACCGAGAGGTCGTGGGTTCGATTTCCAAATTTTGCATGTTTGTGGAACTTTTTCTTCTGGTTTCTTTCTTTGTATTATGTTCGTGTACATTGTAAGCTGACGTATTTCCGTGACGGAAATACGTCACTGAAGTCTTGGTGGACCCCGGCATAAAACACTTTCGTGTTAAAATGTGGTTGATCCCTCTTATATAGGAATCGGTATAGAACACGAAAGTGAAACGTGTCTTCACAGAAGTAGTGTAATGTTTAATGCACATTGATATATAATGTCTATTGGTGTTTTGTGGCTAAAGCGCCCTTAGGCGTTGATGCACCCACGCTGACGCCTGGTGGCACGTCTCCTCCATCACGACTACCAACGTCGATGACCATGAGCAACCGTCGTGCATATGGAAGCTGCACTACGCTGCACACGCTAGCACAACGCGAAAGACGAAGCACGTAACTGACACACTAATACAACGCGCAAGACAAAGCACGTAACTGAATCGTCACCGAGTCAAATCAGCGCGTCGTAATTGCAGCCTCCGCGATCAACTTCAGAAACATTTTCAGAGCTAATTGCGGAGGCCACGCTCCGCTGTGCTGAGTACGGTGAACGCCACCTAGGTGGCGTTGGTAGTGCTTCTTGATGCCAGCGTCCCTTCGAATGCTGGCATCGAGGCGTCGTAGTGCTGAGACCACCGAAGCGTTCACTGTCGGTGCGCGTTAGTGTCATAATGCAGTACTTCTCTTTTCTGCTCGTAGGCGGCGGCACCGCCCCGAGCAAGAGCGCGGGTACACGGAGGAGTGTTAGATATATAAGGCGCGTCTGTGGAGCTCTCTGCAAATGCGTTTGTGGCGCAATGGGTTAAACGCTCGGCGATCTATCGTCGCGGACCGAGAGGTCGTGGGTTCTATTTCCAAATTTTGCATGTTTGTGGAACTTTTTCTTCTGGTTTCTTTTTTTGTATTATGTTCGTGTACATTGTAAGCTGACGTATTTCCGTGACGGAAATACGTCAGTGAAGTCTTGGTGGACCCCGGCATAAAACACTTTCGTGTTAAAAAAAGTTGTACAGATTCCACGCGCTGTAGGAAGCAATGTTTTACGTATACCATTTTGCAGGTAGCTGCGGCTATCCAGCATCCATGGACTCCGAGAGCAGTGCCGATCTCGGGGGCCATGCTTCATTGTTAGGCGTGCTGCAAAGTGTTGCGTCTCAAAACGGCAATGGCCATTCTTTAGGTGCTTCCAACGAGGCGACTCCTGGACCAGCGCCCGCTTAGGACGAGTCCCGCCGCTGACTTTTGACGGCCCAACAAATGAATCTCCGTTCGAGGTGACAACAGCAGCCGCATTCTTTGGAAGTGGTAACGAACGTCAAGGCTAGGCTTGAGAAGCTGACCGTCACGGAGAACCCACTAATTGCTTCAAGGAGCCAATGCAGCCGACTTTCATGGGAACAGCGTGGACCCCCCTTTCCCGATTGCCCCGTCATTGCATCATAGGTGGGTTCGAAGGTCGGACATCGGAGGCAGAGTCCAGCAAGGTGGTGTGACCATGGGCGCAGTGCTGTGAACAGTGCGATCCTCTGATTGGCCGCAACAAGGTCGTAGAATTCTCTTGTGTAGGGAACTACGGGGGAAAAGAACTGCTTTAAATTGGTGTATCCAGTATTACCGAGAGAGCTCTAAACAGAATCTGACTACTTGCTTCGATATGTAAACGAACCTTTTCTTTCGCTCTTATACTCCCGGGCGTACTCATCCCTGTACCTGGAGGGTACCTGGCCTGAAAGCTACCCCGGGTCGCAACAAATACGTTACCAAAATGGAGCAACACGTTTGCGTAAGGCGAGCAATTGTGTGTGTGACGAAAGCAGCAACGTGACGACGGCGTGGCCACTGATTTATAGGTGGCGCCCTCTCGATTTAAAATGTGCGGATCTTAAAGGCTATGCTTTTGCTGGTGGAATGCGTCGGAAACGACTTCGGGAGCCGGAAACACGTCATAGACTGGCGCCCGACGTGTTTGTGCTCTTCGTCCTCATTTAATTTGCGCCGAAAAGTTTGCTTTAATTGTGAACGTCATAGACGTCGAATTTTGGACACCACCCATTGCAGTGCCTTCGAATAAATGTCACAACCTGTCCCGTTATATCCCGGACAAATCGTGAAGGCGGTGCAATATGTCGCATATGTCCAAAACAATATAAGGGAAAATGGGCGAAACTGGAGCGCTCTCATGTTCACAAGTAAATTGTCGCCATGTGACACGCGTATAATGTCTCAAAGCGCTATAGCTTGCACGGGCGAAGGACTCGTAAGGCTGCTATTGCTTTTTAATGCGTGCGTCTGTGATTTAATGGGTAGAGCATGCATGGATCTGCTTCGCTGGCGGATCCGGCATCAAAAGCAAGCAAGAGGCACGTATTTTTTTTTTTTTTGCTGCGGAAGTGTCAAGGCAACACTAAAAAGAAAAGTAATTTGAGATGTATTAGTAAATGACGGCGCTGAAATACCCAAAAAGAGACCCTAACCATGATAGGAGGCTTTTTAAAGTGCCCTGTAGGAGGTCAACAATCCTTAGCATGTAATAAAATCAAATCAAGTTTACTTTCCTTCCTCACTAAGGAAGGAGCACCGGATAAAAGCTGCTAAACTATAAGCCGCTTGACGATCGAGAGGCGGCCACCCCCATAATTGGAAGCTTGTGACAGCAGTTAGCCAAATACAAGATACCAGCATTGTTTCGCAGTATTATTCGTGAAGGTAGACATAAATAAGAATAATGAAGAGCACGTACAGATCTAAGGAAACAAATAAATTAATAAATCGCGAAATTACTGGCATATAATGCTAAATTATGTAGAAAAAGCAGAATTCTTTAGATAAAAGAAATGGGTAGAGAGGAAGTGGTCACTCGTAATCTTGAACAGATTATTTGTACGAATATGTCACGTAAGTTCGTCGAGGAAATAGAGGAAAGCTCTATACACTCATTACTTTCGTCGAGGAAATAGAAGAAAGCTCTATACACTCATTACGGATAAGCTCGTTTAGCAATGTGGGAAACGTATAAACCGTAGTATTTCTTTCCCATAATTACTACGGCAACAACTGATATGCCAACGTTCAGGACGGCGAGTGTTATACATTGTTGCATTATCTCAAAGCTGCGCTAATTGCGTCATAATAACGCCATCTGGCGTAGAGCGCACGGCACTATATAAGCGAGTGTGACGAACGTCGCACTGAAAACTTGCTGACACCACACCTGCGACATGGTGCGAAAGAGCTGCTCATTAGTGCAACTCGATATAGAGACACCGTGGCTCGTGACGAACACATTACGTGGAGGCGGCATTTTCTCCCGCTTGCTAAAGTTAGCACGAGCTTTCGTGAGCGAAGCAGCAGCGTCTGTGCAATTAAGTTCGGCCGGGCTTGTCCGGTGACGATTTAAAATTTTTAACAAACAAATACATTTTGCTGTTTGAGTGTCGAGAAAGACCTAGTCAATATAATAGATTTGCGTGAAAAAATCAGTCTTCACGAAAAAAAAATATGAAAGGCCCCGGTCAGTCAGAAGCGCGTTTTGCTAATTTTGCCGAGCCCACATTTTGGTCAGCTCCAAAAGGAAAAAAGTGTCGCGGCTGCGGCTCTAAAATATTCAATAGTAGGGCGCGGGTCAATAGCATCGATTCTAATTAATAGAGAATATGACAGCTATGATGGGGCAAACATCGCGAAACTCGAACATTGCACAATATTGGTCAAAGTCGAAATTTCCTTGCTCCGTATCATGCGAAGGGCACCGTTTTCAAAATTTGTTAGCCTCTTTCCATGAAAGCCGTTGAAATTTAAGGAAAGTATATTGGATTAAGTGCCCAAGTATAAGCCTATTGTTAATTTAGAGGTGCTTTAGAAATACTTTTTTTTCAAGAAAAGGCTATCATCGATTTTCTTTAAAATTTCCCAAAATGTCAGTCTATTGACCGGAACTAATATAATCTGGAAAAACGTGTTGCATCATTTCTTATGTTTTGGAATAGCAAAGCGAGAATGTATACTGCGACATAGGGCGGTCCAAGCGCTGCTCACGTTTTTTTTTAATCTTTTTTTCTTGCGATGCCAAAATGCTCCAGGATGGTTCGGAAAGCGAGGATCGACGAAACAGACTATTTCAGGGTGAGAACACTCGGCGCGTTCTTGGATAGGAGTCGCGGAAACATGCGCATGGGCGCAACGAGCGAACGGCCGGGCATTGTCCACCACATGGTTTGGAACACTTGCTCTCGATATCGGTGCTTACCCCATCGGTCACCTATGCCTGGCTACTACAACACCTCCGTGGATCATTTGGGGATACCTGCCCATGTTGCCCAGCTCGAGCGTCTGCGGCAACAATCAAACACCTGTTGTGGACATGCCCTGATCTAAACCAGGTACGACGGCGCTACCTGCAAACAGTGGGCCTTCATCCTATACGCGACCACGGACTATGAATCATGGCTCTATGGAAGCAACCATCGAGCACTATTGCGGTTCATCGCCGAAACGGGCCTACATTTTTATATTTAATGGTTTATGCCGTTGGGCGAACTCTCTCTCTCGAAAAAAAAAAAGAGAGAGAGCATGTCGTGCGGGCAGCTCGTTAGAAACAGAATGGAGAGAGTGATTGATGTTCGCGAAGCGCCCTTTCTCCAGTGCTGACCGCTACTTAGAAGTACGGCTCTTGTATCTGTCGATGACGAAAGGATACTTGGAGTGGGGGAAATGTCAGTTTGTTCATTGCACGATGCGCACTCGACGCGTTCCGAAATCCGCTTCCCCAGACCTTCCCCTAAGGTCCGCTTAAAACCTCCGCTGCACGGGGTCCTCTCTCCCGTTGATTCGCGCCTGTCTCGAGCAAGAGTCACGGTCCCACGGTCAATGCACGGCGCGGGAACGCACCCAGCACTCGTGATATAGCACCACCGCTGTCGTTGGGTCATGGCACTAGGCAGAGTCGTATATAGCCCGTGGCGCGCACTCGAAGTCATGAATCGGCGACCCGCCACTCTTGCAAACGATCGCTGCTGCCGATACCCGTGTTCCCCGCAGTGTTTCGCGCCGCCGCACGGAAGTACGAGGCGCTGACGGAGACGTTCCGGCCAACAATGCAACGGGAGTTCCGGGTGCGGCCTTCATCACGAGGTCCGGCGTCTTGATGAAGGCCGGACCCCGGCCAAGGACGCGCTTCTTCCAGGAACACCGAGCCGACGCAAACTGGGACTTGTGCCGCCTGTACGGCATCCCGCACGCAGCTCTGTTTCGTTTATACGAGTCACCAACGTTGCCGTTCGTGCCGCTGTATTCGCGCATTGTCACAGGCGGCGCGTTTGCTCTGTCCGACAGGAGATGATGCGAGAACAATGTATATAGCTGCACATATAGGCTAGTATAACTTGATGAATGAAGGAGCGCGTAGCGGAAGTTGCGGTGAGCCGACACCACACTGTGGCGCGCGTAGCATTTGACGCGTGATTTTGGGTAATAAACATTCCTCGGGAAATGATTCATGAAGCTGAAAGTCATGCATCATTCGAATGAGAGCTCCCTGGGCGTAGGCATAGTGCCATCCGGACTGTTTGTGAACCTGCACGGCCTTGACTCAAGACCATTGCAGAAGCGGCATCACTGCACTTTGTACTCGCATGCAGCTACAGTTCACAGACCAGGTTCCCTCTTCCCCGAAATGGAAAGTCCCGGGGAAGACAAGGGGCCCATGTCAGCAAGTCGGTTCAAATGACCACCCACGTTTTCCATAGAAACCTTCGGCGATCTTTCCATTCAGTATAGGCGTCGCATGGAGTGTATAATCAGAGGCGGAAAAGGAAGGAGCTTTTTCCTTTGCTTCTCTTCTGTGGTTGTCTGACGTGACCAGCGGATGCATGGAGTTGGTGACCTAATGGCTCCGAAGTAATCTACTCGCGCAACCTTTGACGAACACGCGAATGCCTGGCCCCCAAAGTTCCAGAAATTTCTCGAGGGGCAACCTTGCATAAAGGCTATAAATTAAAAAAAAAAAAAGCGTTGGACATTAAATATTACCCACTCAAACGCCTGTACAAGTTGGCAACAACAATGACTACTCGCGATAGTGGTGCATTTGTTCAAAAGCGTCGAAGTGTCATGATTTGGAACAGGTTCGTTTGCGCGGAAATCTGTGGACAAAACAAAATGCCAAATTCATTTGCGCTTTCTCGTGGAACAAGTCCCTATAAAGCCTTTATTTTGGTTTTGTATTTTGAGTTTGTGCGCTTTGTACGCAGCGTTTTTTCAGCAATATCGAAACAAAAATTCATTAAAGTAACATTTACAAGTTTTGACAATTATTGGGAAGAAATTATTTATTTCAACCTTTAGAAGCAACGTTTGTGAGTCACCAAACGCTCTTCGAATAGGACCTTTATTTAGCTGAGGAAGATTTCGGGATTCCATCCCGCTACCTCGTGCTCAGCAGCGCAACGCCTTAGCTGGCTGAGCCACCTCGGCGGGTACAGTCATTACCAGGACTGATGTACGCGGATGACATTGTACTTATGGCTGACAGCAAGGAAGACTTGCAGGGAGTAGAGAGAGACGGAAGAAACGGGAAAGGCAGGGAGGTTAACCAGATGGGAAGATCCGGTTTGCTATCCTGCGCTGGGGAGAGGGGGGAGGGGGAGGTAAAGTGACAGGAAAGTAGAGATAGAGGAAGAAAGGAGCATAGATACACGATCACTATCGGTCACAGGTGGCACAGCTCAGTTGCACTTGCAGCACTATAAACATCTGCTCAGGCTACAGCCGCTTGTCCAAGTCTGTTGCCCTTAAGAACTGCAGCAGTGCCCTCGTCGCCCTCCGTGCAATGGCTTGTGATGTCGGCATTCTAAAATAAGTTCCTCTGTTAGAGGTATTTGGTCAAAACGCGCGATCGCGTGTACGAGCGATCGTCTCTGTAAATTGTAGCGAGGACAGTCACAGAGAAGGTGCTGAAGAGTCTCCTCGCTACCACAGTCATCACACGAGGCGTCGTTGGCCCATCCGATTCTGAATGCAAAAGACTTAGTAAAGGCCACTCCTAGCCATATTAGATAAAGTAAGGTAGCTTCTCGACGGCAGAGTCTAGCTGGGCTGCAAGGGCGTATAGAGGAGTCCAAGTTGTGTAGCCGGTTGCTTTGAAAACTTCCTGCGTTCCACACGGAGAACGTGATATCCCGGGTGAGCATTCGAAGTTTCCTAGCGGCATCTTTCCTTGATAGCGGTATTGGTTCCTCTTCGTCGCCTTGAAGAGCCGACCGTGCAGCGTTATCGGCGTGTTCGTTTCCTATGACACCGCAGTGGCTTGGAAGCCACTGAAATGTCACATGGTGTACTTTCTCAGTCAAGGTATGGATTAGTTCTCTAATCTCGAATACCAGTTGTTCGTGTGGTCCACGTCGCAGGGCTGATAGCAGAGACTGCAGTGCTGCCTTCGAGTCAATAAATATTGACCATCTTCGAGGTTGTTCTTGGCTGACGAGACGAAGTGCAGTGCGAAGAGCTGCAAGTTCCGCAGCCGTCGATGTCGTTGGGTGACACGTCTTGAAACTGATGGTGGTGGCTTTCGATGGGAATACTACGGCTCCAGAGGAACACTGGAGAGTTGCCGATCCGTCAGTATGAATATGTACGTGGTCGGCGTACCTTTCGTGCAAAAGGAGGAGAGTGAGTTGTTTAAGAGCAGGTGATGACAGCTCAGATTTCTTTCTGATTCCTGGTACGGTGAGGTGCACTGCAGGTCGATCCAAACTCTATGGAGGAATGTAATGCTTAGTTATCGCTCTGCAGGGAGTAATAGATATATGTGGTAAAGAGGGAGATCGCTTAGGTTTGAAGTTTACTAAAGAAAAATCGGCTGTCATGAATTTAATGATAATCAGGGCAGCGAGCATAGGATACAGGAGGTTACGCTGGAGGTAGTGGATAAGCACAGATATCTTGGAGTTTGGAGAAACAATGGCGCTGAGTACTTAACGGAATATGAAAAATATGTAACGACTAAAGGTAGCAGGAGTGCAGCTGTGATGAAAAATAGGGCACTGTGGAATTACAACAGGTACTACGTGGTGAGAGGGATTTGGAAAGGGGTGATAGTCCCTAGTTCGACTTTGAGCAATGCGGTCCTGTGCATGAGATCAGAGTTCGAGCAAGGTCGGAATCCGCCTTTTTCACTACCCGACGGCGCATGCGCCCTGCCCTGGTGTATTAGTTGCGAAACGTTTTGGAAGGGTCGCGCGCGCGGCCGTGCGGCCCCATCTCGGGGAAGCGTTCCCCGAAAAAAAAAAAAAAAAGCGCTCGGACGCGCGCTACTGACAACTCGTGCCGTGTACCGCATTGAAACTCCACTGGTAGCTCGACGTCAGTGCAGTACTGAAAGTGTGCGTAGCGTAAGACTGGCTTTGGTACTGCGACGGGCTTTCTTGTCGACGGCACCGATAAAATCACCGTGCCTACCATCGTTCGACCAAAACCCGCGCGATAGGCCGTCGAACCGATAACGCGATAGCCGCAACGCCTTCGTTGGCATATATAAATCTTCGCGCTCAAAGTGAGTCAAAACATGCCTACGAAGTTGAAAGGTTGAAATGCGCAAGGCTTCGACCCTCTCAAGCCGAGCAGATGAAGTTTGAGCCAATGTTGATTTCAGCGAAGCTTCGGCCGGGCTCCGTCGAGTTCGTGCACCCGCTACGGGCGGACCTGTACTTTTCAAAAGTAAGCAAGTTAGGACGAAGAAAACTGCTTTTATAATTCAGTTCTGGCCTTAGCGATTTGAAACAAACTACTTTTCGCTTCGCACGGCGCGTACACAATAATCTGCAAGCGGCGACGCAGCGCTGTGCCCAACGGCTGTGCCAACATCTGTAGGTCACCTTTCCCGTAGGCTGCCGCTCGTATTCGCAACGTAGAAGGGTCGGTTTGTACGTGTTGCTATGCTCACGCATTTCTTAATTTCTGAGATGTACTGTTTATCTCTGCGTCAAACGCGAAACAAAAGACGGTACATTCGGTACAGCAGCATAAACAGGCGCCTCGCTCAATTATATACCAATAGTGTCAGCGATGGCATCCGCGTTTTGCGGGAGAACAACACGGCCTTTAAATGATCACTTATGTGAGCACGTTTTTCTGACACGCGCAAACTAAGTATGATGAAGTTAAAGAAAAGCGAGAATCAGTAATAAATTAACAGCCCGATATTTGTAACTGGATCACAGTCACCGTTGAGTAGCTCAGGCGCTCATACTGACTCGTCTCACTGTGGAATAACGCGGCTCATATGAGCGAGTATGTGTTTTATTCGACGTTTTGACATTTTTTTTTTCATATCAGCGATGCACCTTTTCCCAATTTTTGACGCTAACAACGATCTGTGGCTCTAGATGTCGATGTAAACAAGCACACCGCTTTGCTAAACCCGAGGCGGAAGGCTGCGCGCTCGAAAACTTCTTATTTATGCAAAATGTCTAAAGAATGTGCAAAAAGAATTGAAAGAAAAGCGAGGTGAAAGTGCAGGAGTCTAGCAACAACAAACTCCAAAGCAGCCGCGCCGGCAGAGGGTACTCAGCGTACCTTTATTATAGGCCACACTATAAACAAAACAGCGCTATCACGCTTGCTCACCCTATATATATAATTGGTGAGTGCTACATGGCTTCCAGGAACGACATGCTGCCCCGCAGAAGCCATTAATAATTATTCGCGATCCACGAAATGCACAACCGATGCGCACTCAACAAGGGCGCAGGTTCACAAATCAACCGGCGAAAGCCCCGGCACCCTACCAAAACGTTTCCGGTGGCGTGCGGCAGAGGGCAGCACAGGAAAATGAAAAAGGCGGATTAAGCAGCGATGGGTAGGTAGGCTTGCTTTGGGAGCAAACGGAAATACACTAAATCAGGGGATACAGGGTGACATGGGATGGACGTTATTCGAGGGCAGGGAAACTAGCAGAAAGATAGAATTTGAGGAGCGATTGAGAGAAATGGCAGAAAAGCGGTGGGCAAGGAGAGTTTTCAGTTATTGGTACATGAGGAACGTTGACACAAAATGGAGGAAGCTGATCAATAAAATATTTGGACTACAGGAAGGGTGCAAGCCAAGAAACATAGGTTAAGAAAAAAAGTTTAAAGAAACAGAAAGGGATCTGTGGAAAACACGGATGCAGACAAAATCAGCACTTGGAAGACAAAGAACTTGGAGGCAAGAAATTACCGAAGAAAATATCTATGATAATTCTAGGGGAAGCTATTTGTTGTTTGAAGCCATAACGGGAGTATTGCGGACTAATGTACCGAGTGTAGTACCACGGTATAGACACGTTGTGCGGTGCGTGTGGAGCGGAAGAGGAAACGTCTGAACACCTGATACTTTTTCTGTAAAGGGCTTAACCCTACAGTGCAGAGCAACGGTGCGGATTTTTGCACAGCATTGGGGTTTAGGGACAGTGGAGGCAAAATACACTTTAAGCGGTGTTACGTCTCAACCTGGTCCAGAGTGTTCGCAATGCACACAGACTGTCACACCGCGTAGAGGCCAGCGAGAAAAAATGTTTCAAAGAGTATCCGCACGGTGGTACCGTGTGACTCGGTATGCGCGGACGCGCTTCTATTTTGTTAACAGCTTTTATTTGCGCCGTGGAAAAAAATATTAAAAGCAACAGGATGTGTTGCGTGCCTCAGTGCACCAACCGAGCGGCGAAGGATGAGATAAGGTTGATTCTTTTTCGTTGGACGCGTGTCTTAAAAAGGAGTGAGCGGTGAAGTCCGGATCGGCAAGCCTGAGGCGCCGCCAGTGAAGGTTTGCAGCGCTCGTTTTGTGGCCGTAGTTTGCGCTGCAAAACCTCTCCATGTCCCCCCTCCCCTCCCACACACACACACCAATCTTCGCTTTTGACTCAGTGGCAGGCAAAACAATAAATTTGGGCGGCACGCTGAAGCGCGTCCTCGACCTCGCCAGGCTCGTTGCATCGGAGCGTAACTACGTTCACAGCTGCGCGCCGATCGCTAGGTCTCTGGCATATTTGCTTGCACTGACCCTTTTGGATTAAAACCGAATTTGAAGACAGGACAGGCGTACTTTTTCTGGCTCAAACCGATAACGTTGCACTCTAGCCTAAGCGTGCGTTCTAGATTCGCTTCGCGTCACATACATCTGTAAGGTCAATGGCGTCATGCGCCGTAAGATAACAAGCACGCACGTATTTTTCTGGTTATGCACGCTAGTCATATATATTTACGCGGGGCGTTATTACATTCAATGCTGATTTATATTTACGGGGCACGCACTGCGGCTGCAACACACAACAAATAGCTTGGACGTGGGACGTCTGCACACACAGTCCGTGAATTGTAACAGCGTGTCTTGACGCCGCAACAAATTAGACAGCCAGCGTTGAAAATCTCTTCGCCTTCGATTAGACACTGCATGCTTTGTTCTTACGATTCAAGGTGTCCCATAATCTCTCCTAGAGATAGCTGTTTTGTAAAAGGCCGCGGCATTTCCCCAGCCGATGAGAATAAACTCTAAAAAATAATACACTCGGTGTGTTACGAGCAGGATTAGAAAAAGCCCGGCGTGCTACGACGCGGACGCGCAGTCGAGAATTCCGATACTCTCTCTGTCGGCCATCATGGATCACCTAGGGCGCCACCGTGTGGATTGCGAATACCTTGGGCGTTTAGCATGAGGCAGCCCCTTTCGTCGACGTCGCCCAGACGGCGACAGTGCTCGACACTGACGGTGGCGGGCAGACAAGCGTCCCAAATCGAGAGCGTGCATCCTTTGGATGTTGCCCCGAGGCAGCGCCTTTCATCGGCGTCGCCCAGACGGCGCTACCGCCCGACACCGACCATGACGAGTTGACGGGATTGAGGCAAGAGGCCAACTTCGAGGAATTACTACCGTGGGAACGACAACGATATCGGTTTCCGAGATGACCACGCAGTGGCAGCTAAGGCGAGGGCGAGGATGCGACAGTAGAGGCGGTGTTCGGTGAACAATACAACCCCTCTGATTGACCGCACCAAGGTCAGCAGATTCCCCAGTCGAGTCTCCTAGGGAAGACCAAGGGATTAAAAGCGGAGACCGGTGGTGCAGTGGGTGGTGTAGACGCGACCTGATACGAACTCAGACGTTGAATATGCTCCTGATGGAGTGGGCTTCCGCACCAGGGGCCAGTGTAAATAATGTAAATTAAACCATTTTCCATTTCCTACTACTGGATGTACTCATCGATGGGATTGGTGGATTCCTTGCCCAAACGCCACCTCAAGCCGCAACAGCGGGTAGAAATAACCAAACAGAGGTTTATCTCATTGGTGGCTAAAATCAAGGCCAAGGGCGAAATTTCACCCTCCACAAAGTACAAAATATGTTACTAGTCACAGCTAGACGGCGTGTGCCGCCGCCCGATTTAAAGGGTTCAGCCTCATCCATCCATCCATCCACGTTTCTTTCCCGGCGCGTTGCCCGAAGTTGTGTGCAGCGGACGTCGCCCTGCAGGTGACGATGACATCGTGAATCGAGCCCCGCCTGCTGTTTTGCTGCTTCGGAAGGATAAGCGACGCTAATTGACGAGTATACTTCAAGCGTAGCAGTTTGTTTCCCGGTGCTGGCACTTGTACGCCTATAATCGCGCATTGCGTGAGGGGAACAGATTAGCAGTGTCATCGGTCCGTCGGAAATCTTCGGAAAATGGGTGGCACAAAAAAAAAAAAAAAAAAAAAAAAAAAACGCGGGAAGTACGACGCTTGTACGTGAGCACACTGTTTTCTTGCCACGCATTAGCGTTATTAGACAGTTTTAGTTTAGCGTGGTTACAGGAATAGCGGGCGTACCGGAATAGCGGGATCGAAGTGCGCATGCGCAGAACGCTAACCGACTCATACCGTTTACCGTGCGCACGCTATTTCTCAGAGTTAACGTTACCGTGTTAGCGTGGTGTACGTAGTGTACGTAAAACATGGCGGCGGTCCCGGTCGCCCGCTTCGAACTGAATTTCGCGTTGTTTTTGTAGAATTCACTTCGTTCGTAGCAAATGACTGCGTAAACGGCTTTTGTTTAGTCTCATGCCGCTTCGCCGAGAGAGTGTTATGGCTAATCTTGAGGAATTTTCGAGATCGCTTCTCGTTTCGAACGCGCCTAAGCCTAACGAGAGAAATTTTTTCTGAGATGTGAGCGCCATCTGTCGCTAATGTCGGGAGATAGGCGCGACGACGGCATATGACCTCTGAGATGGGAGGATTTCGGAGGCTATGGTAGACAGCTTGTACTGCTTGTCTGTTTCGTTGCAGATCGACGGACATGTGAAGTAAAAATACAACGCGCTCCTGGCTTCCATTGCGCTGCCTATCGCACTTTCCGGACGCACGCACACATGCCCTGTGTATGCGAAATTCAAAGCGTAATGGAATAGCGTCCCGCACGTAAACTACGCTATCACGCTATACTAAAACTCTCTTTCTGCAAAGTTCGTTTGCGGAACGGTAACGCTATTTCCCGTAACCCCGCTATTACGCTAACGCTAAACTAAAACTGTCTATTATCGGAACACCTGTTTTGGAGTGCTCGCATTTCAGAAAGCTATACGTTTTAACGCAAGCTTGGCGCGTTCGCTTGGTCCTCGCGAGGCGGCACGCATTAGCAAGCACGCGTTAGCCGCGACTGTATATTGCGAGGTTTTACGTGCCAAAACTACGACCTGATGATGAGGCACGCCGTAGTTGGGGACTCCGGAATAATTTGGACCACCTGGGGTTCTTTAACGTGCACCTAAATCCAAGTACATGGGTGTTTTTGCATTTTGCCCCCATCGAAATGCGGCCGCCGCGGCCGGGATTTGATCCCGCGAACTCGTGCTTAGCAGCCCTACACAGCAAATAGTTCGTACTTCAAATTGTCCCTGTTACCTAAATCAGGCGGAAACAAAAACAAAAACAAAAAAGAAAGGAAAATTATAAGCGCGTGATTTTATACGTTTTCACTCGTGCATTCTAGTGGAACGTACATGTGGAGTCGTATCAAGTACGACGCCCTTTTGAAAAGGTCGCGTGACGACAATTTTGTTTGCTTCTGTGATTGACTGGTGGAGTAAAACAACCCCACGTGGTCCGTGTGCCTTTGTTGTCAACTGCTGTTTTATTGCGATAGCAATTATATGGACACTCAAAAGCAGATTTCTGCCGTCGGCGTCGCCGTCGCCGTGAGGTTCCGTATGACGTCAATGGAGATGAAATCGTCGCCGCGCGCCGAACGCTGTATGTGCGAGTGAAAGGGCGCGAGGGACGCGCGCTTTCACGGGGAGTGAACGCACGGCGGAGAACAAACGCGCGTTCTGCTCTGTGCTCCCTTAAGGGCTGCAGAAGTAGGCGTCTCTTTCCTCCTCTACAATCACCATATATGTAGAGCAAACGTGCCTTCTTCCGACGCACGAAACGCCGTGAGGGGGGGGGGGGGGGAAGGGAGGCGACGTTTAGCTGCGGCACCAAGTGCCTATTTATATCAGAGGCTCCGGCAACAGTCACCAACGCCGCAAGCATTTTGAGCGAACGCGGGCAAAACGCCGACGGCGTCGACAACAGTTCTGTGTGTTGCCGGTGCTGCTGCATGTCCAAGTTTATACAGCTCATAAAGCTATCATTACTCCGTATAGCTGTGTTCAAATTTGCTATCGCAATTGATGCTTCACCTTTCAGGTGAAACTGCGACAACTTTTTTTTTAATTATTTCATGTTGTCTTCTACTATAGCAGAAAGTGGGCTGACGATGAACCAAGAGCGAGCCGCCCGGGCCCGGCATGAGTTCACAAATCTCCATCCTAAATGCTCTTTGCCATCAACCGGCCGGCATCGCCTCTAATGTGTCAGGCGTCAGGACCGGCTGCAATTCTCTCGTACGAGTGATTCTAACGTAAGAAGTTTTTGTGAATAGTGGCCCAGCTTATAAGCGAGCTCTCGCCGTTAGATCAGGACGTCAATGAAGGGAGATGCAACAAATTGAGCTCTCCGCTTCCTTCTCGGTGCACCTGCATAGAGTGGCTCCAGTTTCGAGACGTTACACGTTCACTAACAATAATATAAATTGAGGAGGGCGAATACCATTTTTTTTTTCGCATACGCATCTTCTTCTTTCTGAGGTTTTACGTGCCAAAACCAGTTCCGATTATGAGGCACGCCGTAGTGGAGGGCTCCGGTTTAATTTTGACCGCCTGGGGTTCTTTAACGTGCACTACAACGAAAACACACGGGCGTTCTTGCATTTCGCCTCCATCGAAATGCGGCTGCCGCGGCCGGGATTCGATCCCGCGACCTCATGCTCAGCAGCGCAACGCCTTAGCTGAGTCACCGCGGCGGGTGGCTCAGATGGATTTGTATACGAATGAAATCGTAAATATCTAATAGCCAACCGCGAAGGCACATGTGTATTTAGAGCAGGTATATTTATTTCTGCATGCATAATTAGGTACCCCACCAAGGCTCATTATGCAAAAAAAAAAACAGCTCATCAACGACAAAGAATCAGTCTTAAAAACGAAATTACTATAGCCCTGTCCACAAAGACTGCTCGAATATCGTCTGAAATAGAGCCATAGTTACAACAAGCTTTAAAAGAATGGTTGGAGGCATTATGGAATAGAGCTTTACAAGCACGCTAAATAAACGGTTGCCGAAAAAAGAAACAAAAAGAAGGAAAAAGAACTGCTGAAGGAATTTTGTGCCGCAATGACTTGTAAAAGAGCCAGTTGCAAAAAAAAAAAAAAAATTGCACCGACGATTGCGATACTCCCGAATGCGAAATTTGAGCGCAGCTCTAATCGTGTTTTCATTTCGCGATATATTGGCTGGCGCGGATAATCCGTCTCGCGCGGCACGTTGCAAACGGAGCGAAGTGTGACGCGACAACCTCGCTAATCGGGAGATCACGACAGGCAGGCAGCGCGGGGGTGACGCGTGGCCGCGATTCGCAGCAGCCGCCACAGACAGACCTCCGCTCATGCAGAACTTTGTTTCGATATATCGATCAGCATCAGCAGCAGCCTATATTTATATCCACTGCACGACGAAGGCCTCTCCCTGCGATCTCCAATTACCCCTGTCTTGCGCTAGCTGATTCCAACTTGCGCCTGCAAATTTCCTGACTTCATCACCCCACCTAGTTTTCTGCCGTCCTCGACTGCGCTTCCCTTCTCTTGGTATCCATTCTGTAACTAATGGTCCACCTACGTCGCATTACGTGGCCTGCCCTACGCATTACGTGGCCTGCCCAGCTCTACTTTTTTTCTCTTAATGTCAACTAGAATATCGGCTATCCCAGTTTGCTGTCTGATCCACAACGCTCGCTTCCTGTCTCTTAACGTTAGGCCTAACATTTTTCGTTCCATCGCTCTTTGTGCGGTCCTTAAATTGTTCTCGAGCTTCTTTGTTAACCTCCAAGTTTCTGCCCCATATGTTAGCAGCGGTAGAATTCCCTGATTGTACACCTTTCATTTCAGCGAGAGCGGTAAGCTCCCAGTCAAGATTTTCAATGCTGCGTATGCACTCCAACCGATATACAGGGTGTCCCAGCTATCACGCAGCACGATTTTTTTTTAAAGAGGAACGGCGTTACGTGAAGCAGACCTAGTGCGTATTGTTTCCAGTACACTGTAGTAGCCGCCAGTAATTTTTTGGTACTGAGATTTAATTAGGTAATTGTAATTGTCTAACTGGAAAAGTACTGTCCTAAGTGTCAATGAGAAAATTGTAGAGCAACATGAAAAACTCCCGATACAGCTTTCTGTTACTCAATACATGCTACATAACATTGTTTTTTTCCGAGCGTGAAATAAGCCCGCGAATACACGCAAAGTGCCTTGAGCGGCCAGTCGCGCGGTAATACTGCGTGTATTCGCGGGCGTCTTTCATACTCGGAAAAACACATTTATGTAGCACGTAGTGAGCAACAGAAAGCTGTATCGGGAGTTTTTCATGTTGCTCTACAATTTTCTCAATGGCACTTTGATAATTAGGACAGCACTTCGGGAGTTAGATAATTAATTACAGTCACCAAATTAAATCTCAGTAACGAAAAAAATTACTGGCGGCTACTCCACTGCACTGGAAATAATACGCATTAGGTTTGCTTCGCATAACGCCGTTCCTCTTTTTTGAAATCGTGCTGCGTGATAGCTGGGACACCGTGTGTGTGTGTATATATATATATATATATATATATATAGTGATTTTAATGGAAGGAGATGTGTCACTGTTTTCTCCCTCCCCTGGGGGGGGGGGGGGGGATTGGTGGGGGTATATGGCATCGCTAGCCGCACGTCATCATCGGTGTACAGACGACGGCGCGCTCCTCTGGCGCCATCTCGTGGCGGTAATCGCACCTCTTGCGCGGCACCACGGCCGCCTGGATCGGCGCGCGCGGCAGCGGCAGCACGCTTTTCTTTCACGCTGCGCTTTGCGTTCGCTTTCATCTTTTGCGGTGCTCGTTCGCTCGGTTACGCCGACGCTCGCTGGAGAAACGGGCGCCTAAGAGCTGCGATCTAAAAGAAAAAAAAAAAAACATCTTTGGCGGTAGCGTAAAAGATAATAATGCTGCATGACTATTTTTCTTAATTCCGGGGTTTTAAGTGCCGAAACTAAGATATGATTACGAGGCACGTCGTAGTCGGGGCGACTCTAAATTAATTTTGATCACCTGGAATTCTTTAACGTGCGACTAGACTGCCGCAAACATGACTGCCGCAAAAAAAAAAAAGACATTAACAATTTTGTTTCTGCATTCTGTCATCACCATTTGTCGTTGTTTCACTTCTAATTGAGATACTTTGTTTAGCAGAATGGCAACACTTTCATTATCAATTTTGTTTGTGCATCCCTTCGTCAAATTTTCTCGTTGTGTCACTTCTTATTGAGATACTTTGTTTAGCAGATGGAGAGCAGTGACACGACTTCAACAGTCAGTTGGTTGTTGCGAAATATATGGTTCTAAAGTACGGAATAGTTCCTTTTTCAAATGCGAATAGTTAGTGTGTAATATTCGATTCATACTCGACACTTCGAATATTCGCTTCCCCTTATAATAAACAAGAACCAGAGATGCGACTATGTACTAGTAATATCTTAAAAGCAAGCAGGACAAAACGTGCGCAGTAAAGACACGTTCGCTTACTTTGCGCGCGCCGGATGGCTGCAATGAACCTCGTACGATTTCTCGAGAAATCGATAAAATTGCGCTTTCCCAGATTCCAGGCAGCGTTTTTATAGCCATTATGACATCTATGCACATGACCGTAGACATAAGTAGACTTTTTTTTCACTGCGTACACAGGTTCGCGTCGCCAATTGCGACGAGTGGCGTGGCGACAAGTAGTTTTCACAAGCACTCGCCGCAATAGGTTCGCATGTCCGATTCGAAACAGCAGCGCACGAGGCCTCATGTTCCGCTCGTCAACCGTCTCAAAAGAAAAAAAACGACAGGCAGGTGGCTGACACATTAGAATGATGACGGCGACACGGTGGCGGTGTGACGAAGACGCTGGGACGACGTCAAAAGTCACTGGCCGTACAAACGAATCCTCAACGCCTTGGGTGGAACGTCTTCCTAATCACCCGATACATTACCGCGTACACAGCACCTGCCAGTTGCTTCCACAGAAAACAATTCTTCGCCCGCGCGTGCATTCCTCAAACCTTCAAACCGTGTCCCCCCAGCTGTCCAAGCCTCCTAGTCTGGGCAGCCCGCCCACGGAGGGGGACAAAGGAGCCCCGATGCGCCGTTTCCGCTAGATGAGAGAAAGAGCTGTAAGTGGCATGTGGTCAGTGACCCGGGGGTGTGAAGATGCAAAAATTCACTTTTCGCATGCCACGAGTGCGCATGCGCTGTACCCTAGCGGCGAGTACCGGAAACGTTTTGTACGGCGTCGGTGCCACTGGGGTTCGTGCAGCAGAGGACCTTCCGGGTAGCCTGCAGCGTAGTCGACGTGGACGCGAACTCGTATTGTACAAAGGCGCAGTGCCTACAACGCGGTATTAGCGCTGTGTTTCCGAAGAAATTTTAGTTGTTCAAAACGACATTCGGTTAACGTGTGGTACGTCACAGGTCCACACCAAACGTAATAACATGGCAGTGCGAACGCGCAAGAATGCTGTCTGAGAAACGTCGGTGCCTGTGGCTTTCCCGGATAAATCGGAAGACCTGAATAACGTGCGTGTCGTCACTTTGTTTCGGGCGAGTATCTAAAACGCCAAAACACTGCACATCACGCATGATCGTAAAAGGGGCGGCAGCGAAAGCCCCGTATGGTTGGTGACCGCCCGCTCCCACACGCATAGTCGCCTTTACCGCTCTGAAAAACGCCCGTGTACTTGTGTGGTAGTGCACGTTAAAGAACCCTGGGCGGTCAAAATTATCCCGGAACCCTCCACTGCCGCGTGTTTCACAATTAGATCGTGATTTTAGCACGGAAAACCCCAATCTTGATTTTTTTTTTAACGGCCTACAAACTGCTTCGCATCGTCATTTCTTGGTATGTGTGCTTCGCTTAGCGATATGCTAAGCAATATTTGAATGTCTGCATGCTTTCAATATAATGGGCTACTTCTATTTAACGCAACAAAATTCACCTGCACGGACATGCACCTAACTCTAAACCAAAACTCGCAGAAAGAAACGAACACGCGTTTTGAAGCTTGGGGAAAAAGTGCATATAGGTGAACCATTGTGGCAAGAAAGCTTTCCCTGAATGAAGCAGCACAAAAAATACTGAGATAGTTTTCTCTGCCGCACGCCAAGGAACATATTCTTTCATTGACTCACCTCGCCGAGGACGATGGCAAGACCCGACGACAGGCGCTTCGCTGCAACCTTCCTCATCCAACCGCTCGTGTGCCTTCAGCGATTTGTAAGCCTTTATTTCGTTCAGCGTGACGTAGCTCGTGGACGGGACAAGATAATTAATAATATCCACGTACGTCGTGGCCGGGTGTGGTATCCACGCCAACGTGCAGCTAGTATGGGACGCCGTCGCACATTCCGACCTTTTCTTTGTAGCGAGGATGCGTCGGCCCTACAAGCTCGTCCATGTAGAAAGGGCAAAATTCGGGGCTCCTGACTTTTGCCGTCGCAAAGCTTTCACTATAGCAAACACGCGGCGCTAACACGTAGAACGAACGCCGAACACAAACGCAGCGGGCCAGCGGCTAGTAGCGAGGTGCCTAGCGATGGCGGACGGCCGGGGCAGGCGGCGGATATGCCGTCACGTGCAAACTAGGGTATGTATATAATTATTGACTCTCAATTTGAGTAGAAATGGACTTCATAAGTTGAAATTAACAATTTGCAGCCCTTGCCAGCCGTCAACATCAAGTTTGAGGCGGTGTAGATCTCGTTCTACGCAGCATCTTTAGGCTATAGCACAGCCGACGAGTTAGTTCGTCCACTACCGGCGGAGCTGAACACTACAGTGTAAGCAAGTAGGGTGAAGGAAACTGCTTCTATAGTTCAGTCCTGACCATGCCGACTTGAAGTGAACGTCTCCTAGCATAGCGCAATGCGCACACAAGAAGTGGGAAGCGGCGACACGGCGCAGTGCCCACATTGGTACGTGCATCACCGTTCGCGATCGAAGCCTGTCGGTCGCACTCGCCGGCGCTTCCGTGAACGAAATGCGACTACGTAGAGTGGTAGATTCTTGTGCTGACAAGTTTATGAGTTAACGACAAGCACAGTCAGCTTCTTATGCCAAACAGGCAATAAGTGGCGGTCCCTTCGATACTGCAGCGTAAACAACAATCTCGCTCAGTTGCAACATGAGTACGGCAGGCATCGGCGCTTTCGCTTGAAAGCTACGCGTTCTCTTAATGAGCCCTCGTGTGCGCAGAGTTTACACTAGGAATACGCTATAGAACACACAAACTATATGCATAATGGAGAGCACGAAAAGTGAGAACAAGCTATCAACATCAGCAGTAACCACCCTCCCCGAATGCATACGACCACCTAGTCCCCGTTCTCGAAGTGCCCGGGACGCTCATGCCTGCTCGCCTCAGTGTGATACAATGGACCTCAAGCGCGCAATCTTGTACGTTTTGAGCAATTAACGCAGGAGGGCTTGAAAAATAATTTCGCCCCAGAAACGTGGAAGGTCTCCGTTTTCGAGCCTCGCAGAAAGCAATACTAGCGGGGGGCTTTGTGAGTGGGTCAGGAGGCGCTCCTCGGCCGCACAGAAGACGCGTCGCCAGCTCGGTGCATAACAAAATGCTGCACGCGCGGTCTGAAGACGCGAGGGGGGGGGGGGGGAGGGGTCGCGTTGGGAGGAGTTCGGCCCGGAAGCGCGAACGGCTTTAAGAACGGCTGCCCTCTCGCGCGCTGCCTAAAGACGGACCACCTATAAAAAATCATTAGGGTGTCAATGGGCATGCCTCGGTTGCACAGAAGCCATTTCAGAGCCGGAGGGAACGTGTAACCCGACGCGCGGGCTCTTGAACGACGGGCTGGAACCAGAGGCGCAGTTCGTCTTTGGAATGACAGTTTTATGGGCCCGCCGGAGACGGACCATGCGCAGGACGGCATTGTGCCTCATGGGCGAGCTTCGGTTGGGATGCCCTTTACTGCATGCAGTGTGCGATTTTGCACGAGAACGGGGCGACTCGGGTGTCCTTTCACCGACAGTGTTCTGGGGAAACGCCGGGATATTTTAACATGTCGCAGAGAGGAACGGTTTGTGCGTTATTTGTTTATTTCTTGTTTGTTGTTTTCCTTCTCTCCCTCTATCTCTTTGAATGTTCCTAGAAACGCAGGGAGAAAGTGAGAGAAGTAGTGACAAGTGAGTGACAGCCCAGTTAAACCAATATGGTCACTGTGTTGTCGTGATTTACCGTGAGGGGATTTGGGAGGAGCAAGCTAAGGGTTAAAACCGGGCTCCCGACCCCTCACAAGAATTCCGGACGCAGGAGCCGATAGTGCAGAGCACTGTCGGCTCCACCGAGTTAAGGCGCCGGTTCCCGTGTAATCGAAGGGTCTGGACGTACGAGCGGTGTTATGCACCATCGGCTATGTCGAGTGTTACGTCAGACTCACTGTAAATAGCTGTCGATGTATATATTTTTGTACATAAAGTCATATCTCCAAGTACAAACGTCTATGGCGTTCCATCTCTGATAGAAACGACGATGCCGGCAGCTGAAGAAAAGTTTTCATACCAAGTAAGCTGGTCACACCAGCTTGGAGCACTCTGTGCCTACAAACAAGAAGGAAACATTAGTCGATCGCTGCACGCCACTCAGCTTTTCCACGGCGTTTCAGGTGACGCGAATTTGACCATATGACGTTAGTAGGGCGAGCTATCCGATTGGCTGCTCAGCGCGCGTCATCGATAATTTTTTCCCAACATTATGGCGAACATATGTTGTTCGTGATAGTTGAAATGTTAGTTAATTTGTTTCTATAAAAAAAGTAACAAAAAGAGAATGCACGAGGACTACGTATCACAACACTCAAGCAATCCGGCAGGCAGCAAGTGTCGTCGTCTTTTGTTGCAACGTGCTGTTACGATCGGCAAGCAGGTCAAGTGGGGAAAACATCGCCGCGCGCGTTCCACATGACGAGAGGCGGTTATCGCCTTCCTGGAAACTCGGCTCCCGCAAGTGTGGAAATCATACCGGCGTGCTATCCCCTGACGAGATAATCGCTTTCATCCTCGAGAAAGCGTCGCCCATTTTACGCTCTGAGCAGACGCAAAGGCGAGCAACCAAAGGAGAGGACCCGAGGGGGAAGAGGTCGTCAACTTGACAACGCGACAGAGGACTGACACTTCCACAAGTTCCCCGAAAGAGACATCGGCTACCACGAGGGGTTATTTAAGGCCGTCCTGGCCCCTATGTTAGGCAGAACCGCTCGAGACTCGAATAGAGTCAAAACCATGTACAAATGAAGTGAATACAATCTCTTCAAATTTTTTTTCATCATCACGATGCCCGCCTTCATCGCCGTCTCCTGATTCTTGCGGTGACGACCACCTCACCCGGTCGAGATTAATCAGTGCTCCGTGTTGACGCGAGCTGCGCGGTCTGTGTTGGTCTCGATCTGTCTTTTCGCGAGCACCATGGTTCGCCCTTGCGTTGTGGGCTGCAATCGTAGCGATCGGCGACATCATGTCCCTCTGCAATGCAAACATGCGAGCGAAAGGGTTGCGGCGCTGGTTGTCGGTGTTCGATCAGCGCCAGCATCTACGCGTTTGCGGCCGTCAGTTCACACCGGAGGATTACTATATAGGGTGTTTTCTTTAGCTGCACCAAGTTTTTAAAACTATAAAAATATAAATCTTCGTCACGCTGTGTTTATCATTCGAGTGTACGGATTGGCGGCCTCCAGATACAGAGCAATTCCCGAACTTACGTGCGTAATTAGCGAAATTACGGTAATTAACTTTCATATGATCAATAATAGTTGCCTACAGCAAATGAGTAATTTGGGGCCCGTCCTCGGCGCTACCTATCCCAACAACCAAATTTTGAATAGCGCAGTTCATGTGGGAACAATTAGTTCCCCTTGGCAGGCTCCTGGAAACCGGAACTGTCCGCAAGAAGGGCGTCTGTGTCGTCGATGTTTTGCACGCATGACGTAAGATACATAAACAAATTATACACGCGACATGCCATTAATGTCGCGACGTGCATGCGTGACATGACGAATGGGATGCACGCAGGACACAGCATGAATTACGTGTCATGACATGCACGACCACGAGCACATGCCTAATGGCCCAAGCTAGCAGTGCATGACATATGAATGACATTTCATAAATACCATGAGAGAAATGCATCTCATATCATCGTTCATGCAATCATGACATGAACGTCATGTCATAATATACATGTCATGCATGTCGTGTAATTCATTTCATAATACGCATGTTATGAATGCATGTCATTCTTGTCATGCATGCATGCAACACATATCCTGATATGATACCATTAAAGAGGATAGATGGACAGACAGACTCAAGGTGCCTAAAGTAAGAAAAAAAAATGCTTCGCATTAGTAAAGCCAGGCGGCAGCAGGTTATAGACGCTGTTCCGAATTCGGCTCCTGCGCGCGTTGAGTGGCTTTACCGCATAACGCTGGAATAAAGTGGCTGAAGTGTGCGCAAGAATGCTCCCTGTTGGAGCATATACAGGGACACTAGGTGAAGTTAGACGTCGAAGCGGGTGCAATGACAGCGGAGGTGCTCGACTGCCTCTGCAGAATTGCAGTGGTCGCATATTGGGGATTCTTCCATTCCAGTGAGGAAGCAGTGCGAAAACGTGAAGGCTACACTTGTAGACGTGGGTGGCACAGCAGTGTACTGCAGCACTTTGAGAGAGGTGATGGCGATGGCAGCTGTGTTGACGATGAAGCATAAATAAACGGTGGTTGGAGTCTTCCGGGATCTTCCAAAGAACCTGCACGATCTCGCTAGTCATTCGGCGAATTTCCTTAGGTGAGTCCAGTCTTGCTAATGAGATGAGCATCGACTGTGTGTTATCATTCGTAAATCGAGCAGCCTCACCAGCAAGGTGGTTGCCGAAAATGCCGTAGTGATCGAAGGCAGCCACTGAGAAAATGCATTTTTTTCGATAGCGCTCTGGTAGACATTTACTGTGTTTGAAATGAACTGCTTCAAATTCCCATGGTACATGTTGCTTGCAGACTTTGTAGCTCAAAGTGGTGGGGGCGAGCCTAGTTGGTGTTCCATGGTAGTACAAATCATGGCGCTGGACTGGTATGACCTCCGAAGTGACCGAATTTCTCCTTAAGCACGTGGATTCAAGATGATCGTCCTTAAAAAGTTATACTGAACTTCCTGAAAGATGCGGGGTACCATTGTTTATGTTTCCTTCCTATGGCTTAGGACAGCACACCTAAACTGATAAATTGATAAATAAAAATTGGAGGACGCTTAAGCTTCGCCTTTAAGAGTGGAACGCGATAGCATTCAAAGATCCCTGGCTGCTTATCAGACTTCCCGACCACTGCAGCTTTCTTTTGCTTCAACTTCGCCTCCACATGCGGCTGCCGTAGGGAGCCTATATGCAACGCTGTTGTAGGCTGCCGACGTGGCGAGCGCCATCTGGATGGTATTTTTGAAAGGAGGAAACGGCGGCGCGCCGCTCTACGAGCGGAAGAAATGCTGGTAAAGGGGCTTGTGTTCGAGTTTCCGCGTAATAGAATTATGTTTTCTCGTATATTATTGTGCCTGGCGAACGGTCGACGACTGTAAATGGCCGAGAAGAACCACAGGGAAATCCCTCGGCGAGTGAAAGGGTGAAATGATAAAAAGCGGGGTTAACCCCGCTTTTTATCAGCTCCACACAACACTCAATTGAGTGTTGTATGGAGGCCTGGAGATGCAAACGGTAAGACATGCAGAGACGTTAGCATGTACACGGCTCCAGGAATCACGGAGCCCTTCGTGTAAAATATCATGTACAGTTGCATATAAAACCTTTTTCTCATCTCATGGATCTGATCTCTCTGGACCTCTCCTTCTCCCGGCACCTGACACGGCATCATCTATGGAAACTTCCTGGCCGCTCGAACCCCGGACTTCGCAACAATATTTAAATTACAATCCGACGCTATCACGTCTGTAGGTTCTGGTTACGTCATACTCTACGATTTTTCTGACGCATTTTACTTTGAGAAATTCGATTAGTTCACCAGCGCCTCTGCGTCACGCGGAGGGCCATGCGTGGTCGGCGTGGTTCGGGATGATTTTCTCAGCCACGGACGCCGCACACCGACGCCGACACCGGATTTTCTGCGTCACGGGGCCCTTAACGGTATTTAGTTAAAACAGTCTTCGTGAGTTCTTCTCCGTGTCCGTTTGCGCGTTGAGGTTTTCAAGCGCTGCTTTAAAATCGCGGAACGCTGCGTTCTGATTCTGCGGACGTGCACGTGGTCGTACACGACGATCGGAACTTGGCTTTAACCAGTCGTTTCGGAACGACGACTGCGGCCGAGAAACTGAATACGGGGTGCACCATAAACAACAGCGAGAATCGCTCAACTTCGTCCACCACGTTGTTGGTTCATAACTTACTTGCGCACTTTGGCGCGGCACTGCGAGGGGCCTGGGCTGTGCTGCAATTCTACACGCTGCAAAACGTGATTTACTGGGCTCCGCTCTGGCCCCTGGCCCTCAAAAATACTTAACAGACGTGTGCAGATTTGTCAACTCATGCATCAAAGACCGCGAAGCTATATAAGCGAGTTCTCAAGAAACATTAGGGTTCCGTTTGAACCACGATCGAAGGCAACAGTGCAGTGCTGCTGCACCTCACCTTGAAGCTCATGCTTGACTTGATCTATAGATGACGCCTGGCGTGAACGTCCCCAAGACGCGCATTGTGCTTCCTTCGGCACGTTCACGTTAGGCGTCATTTCGACCAATTCAAGCATGAGCTACAGGTAAAAGCGTATTTATAAATATGGGGGTTATATGAACGGCTCCCTACAGGCTGCACTGTAGAACGGTAGCGTCCGCTTTCACCACTCCAGCCGTGCAAAATCCTGCCTGACCAGCAATGCGGAGCCGGTATAATGCGACTCGAGAACCAAGAATTACAGATTACTCGGTAGAGAAACCCACGCATGTAAGGTGTTGTCTATTCGACTGGAATATACGGAAAGTAACTTGTATTTTATAATCATTGATAGTTATGATTCGAAGAAAATTCGGGGCTCCAAAAAACCGTTTTGGAACTCCCCTTCATAGAATATAATGACCCCCTTCACAGCTTCGGCATAAAATGTCACAGGCCTGCGCGGCCCACGCAACACAGTTACAGCGTAAGCTGGTGGAGCGGCTCAAGAGTAGCTCCAATTTTGGCACCACGCACAACAGGGTCTTCGCGGCAAAGTCTCTTCACCTCGTTTTGACGAGAACGGTCTGAACTGTCTGCCCGGCGTCGACGGCGATCTGCGGCTTGCAATGCTCTCTGCACAGCTGTCTGCTGAGCCCGATCATGCCTGGTTGTAGCCGCGCACGTAGCTCTACGATTCGCTTCTTCAGCAGCGGTTCGTACCTTGCGAGGAGACGCCATAACGTGTACCGAAAAGGTACCCAGAATACATGGCACACATCTCACATCGGAATCGTGTGGATTGCGCGCCGCGTCTGAATCGCATCTCGTCGTCTGCGCCTGCGCACGCGGCGTTTGCAGGCGCCTTAACTAGATGGCGCCACCATACTGGCGGAGGCTCGGGTCGTCTGCGCCTGCGCGCCTGCCTAAATCGCCTTTATATGGCCTTTTTCTGCTGCCTGATAGCAAGCGCGTGCGTGGCTCAGTGGTAAAGTATCCGACTCCCGCGCAACGGGCCTGGGCTCGATCCCGGCGGAGACCGGGTACTTTTTTTTTGCATTTGCGGCGATAGCGGTTACGCGCCGGTGGGGGACACCAACGCGAACCGATACGGCTATTGGAATGAGCCCATAACAGCTTACGCTGTAAAAAAGTTAGTGACGTATCAATAGGTGAACGTGGGTTACGAGCAAGCGTATGGATGCCGCGAACACGCACAGCGAACACCGCGGCATCGAAGTACAAACGGAAAGGGCGCGAATGCGGAGATTTTGTCCTCCACCTCCAGGCGCCTTCCTCCTCCGGCGCTCGCTTCCTTCGCGACGACAAGCATAATTTCGGCGATTTCGCAGACGGGGCATGTACACCTGCGCGTAAACTTTATGAAGAACCCGCCCCGGTTGCTATCCAAGAATGCGCTAGAATGCTTTGGGAGGTGGTTATGTCAGGCACTTCTTTGCAGTATGTGTAATGGGTGGCGCTTCCCATTATTAACCGTGCCTTATGCGTGCGTGGCCGACAAAGCGGTACTTCGAGCCGCACTTCCACAAGCACCAGTTCGGTACCCCGTGCAGCTATTATCACCAGTGGCGAACCGTCTCAACGACAGCGCCTCAAAACGAAAGCTATAGCTGTCATGAGGGAAGAATGCGAGAACGCTACCCTTACCCCCGTGCCACCGGGATTGGCTTACGAAAACGGTTAGTAACAAGAAACCGCGGTTAGTAGCCCAAGAATGCGAAATGCATTTATAAGACACCGAGATCACTAGAACAGTTAGTGTTTAAGATGCAGATGTATACATCTGCATATATAGAGCATTGAAGTTAGTGGTTTAAGCTTCCTCCAAGGAAACGAGGACAGCTCTGAGCTCTGGATTTTCTGAGCGCCCGCACCCGAGTTCGGGCTGTCCTTCGCCGAGGGAAGATGTTTCCTCTGCAGACGGCGAGAGGCCTACCTCGCAACCTTCAGCGAAGAAGGCGATGGTCGCACGCCGCGACGGAAACAGGTTTTGAGACACGTAGCACAGCGAGGAATCAGGTCAGCGCCGAGCGCGGTAAAAACAGCTGCTCGCCGTAAATATGCGAACACGCTACCGACAAGCTTCCCAGCTTGCCACTCGCTGTTGCGGTAGGGGCGGCGGCAGGGGGTATGGGGGGGGGGGCGCCCCCCATCCCTCCCCCCCTCCCCGACTATTTTCGCCTGCCCCCCTGACAAACGTTTTCTGACATTCCCTCCACAGAGGCGGCGCCGGCGGGTCGGTTTCTCGCCGCTTTTTTTTTTGTTGTTTTTGTCGTTGGCTACAATGGCATTGCTACAACTCCTTTCTGACACGAAATTGTTTACCACTTCAGTAAAATTATCTCGAACGTCTGCCTTTTCTGCAAAGCTGTACCTAGTGTACTAGTACTCAGCCACTGGTGAGATCGGGAGCCGCGATGCGAGAGCATTGCGCAGGTATAGACAGCACACAACGACCGTCTGAGCGCGCTCAGCTGGCACGCTTGCCCTTTGCAGCCAGCGTCTCTTTGCCAAAGTTGGAATTGGTAGGCACATTGCTTAGTGGTGTTAGTTCTCTCTCCCACTGTGAAAATACTCTTTTGAAGCCACATTTGTTGGCGCTGAGCCGTGCTCCCTCAAGGGCCGCGGAAGATAACGCGGAAGATAACGCCAATCTTTCCTTTCTCACAACGAACCACTTGGTAGCTACATTTTTGATCTAGTTAACTGGTGTTTTTAACGCGACAGCGTTAAGGGCTCCGTGTCGCAGAAAAGCCGGCGTTGGCGTAAGCGCCGGCGTCGTTGGCGGAAAAATCATCCCGTACCACCTCGACAGGGCAGGCCTTTCGCGTGGCGCAAGGCGTTAGTGAACAAAAATTAAATTCCTTAAAGTAGAATCCGTCAGAAAAATCGTAAAGTACGACTTAACCACAACCTACAGACGTGATAGCGTCGCATTGTAATATGAATATACGCGAAAAAAGCCTGACAAGCAGCTAGGGATCTTACAATGCTATCGCGTTCCACTCTTAAAGGCGAAGCTTAAGCGTCCTTAAAATTTTTGTTGCTCCTGGGTACCTGTTTCTTTTTTGTTATTTAATACAGTTTATGTACGTGCTGTACCATGTACTATGTAAATTTTTATTGTCTTAGCAGAAGCACTGCTGTGTAAATATGCTAAACTTAATTTTATCTTACTGGGTGGCTGGAACAGCTTATTTACACTGATGTGTTTAGAAGGCCTTCAGCCCAGTCCAGCTGGTGTTAAAAGATTTTAGCCATCGAGCAATTGGTATCCGCATCGCAACAATGTTGTGCTCTCGCACGAGTGTGTTGAACGTGCATAAATAAATGGTCGCTTTTTGTTCACATCCTTTCATTGTTTAATGTCGCAAGGAAAGTACGCCGAATAACTACAAAGTTCAGTTAGTTCAAATAATATATATATATATATATATATATATATATATATATATATATATATATACAGGGTGTTTCAGCGAACACCTTCAAAATTTCTTTAAGGTTGCCTGTGGCAGATAGCCCAATTCCAGTTAATGAGCTGGTCTACTCGAAGAGGCGGACATTACTTGCACAAAAAATTAAAATGCACAATCGACTAATCAACAAAAATTCACTAATTAGTTTTTCACTAATTACTCGATGGCCCATATTGCAATTTACAAAGTATAGCCGTGGAGTTCGCAAGGCGGATCCACGGCTATACTGAGAATTAATTCCACTTGGAATTAATTCTCAGGATAATACCAGTTTCGAGATAATAATTCCAGAACTTTGCGGAGAAATGCATTGGCGTTCCAGTTAATTTTGTACTGCAATGCATAAAGCGACGTTTTGTTAAGAAACTAACTGGAACGCCAATGCATTTCTCTGCAAAGTTCGGGAATTAATATCTCGAAATTGATGTCATCCCAAGAATTCGTTCCAAGCGGATCAGCCTTGCGGACTCCACAGCTAGAATTTGTAAATTGCAATATATATATCAGAAACACGTTCGTATAAAACACGCACGTATAAGAATGACGTTCACACCGAAATAGTGGGATAAATTGTAATGCACAGAAGCCTTGCGACGAGCAATGACTGACATCTAATGAACATGCGCAGCCTCGATATCTATTAGGTTGCACTGACCTAAGCAGAACACCGTGCAGGTTTATTGGAGTCTCGAGCGACTGAGGTGCCATGTGCCATGTAGGTGCCATGTAACAAGATTGATCTCGACTTCCGATCGATTAGTGTGAACATTTATAAAATAAGAGGGCAAAGTTGAAGGCAGTTAAATATAGTAAAAACACGAAGCATAAGATCCCCGCTTCCCTGCGTCTGCGGTGCAGCACGCCGGCGGGCGGCGAGTTTTCGGTATGACCACACTAGCAGGACAATCGTGCAGTTTCGCAGATAAACCTCTGTTTGGCGGCAGCCAACGGTCGGTCGCAGCGCTGCTCGTCGGAGTGATTCACATGGCAGAATCGCCACATGAGAAATCGGCTCGAGATGGCTCACGGAACACCTGCAACACGAACATGGCGACCCTGCTGCCAAATCGTTTTGGCAGTGACGAATTCGACGCTGTGCTATAATAGACAGCTTTAGTTTAACGTTAGCGTAATAGCGGGGTTAAGAGAAATAGCTTACCGTTCCGCAAACGAACTTTGCAGCAACAGAGTTCTAGTATTGCGTGATAGCGTATTTTACGTGCGGGACGCTATTCCATCACGCTTTGAGTTTCGCATACATAGGGCACCAAAGTAATCTTATCTGTGTGTGTGTGTGTGCGTGTGCGTGCGTGTGCGTGTGCGTGTGTGTGCGTGTGTGTGTCCGGAAAGTACGAGAGGCAGCGCAATAGAAACCAAGGACCGTATTCTGAAGCGTTCCACTTCGGCGATAGTTAGCCTTTAGGCGCGCGTTGATTGGCTGGTTGAGCAAAACCAGGAAATAAATCGCGCCATCTAGTAGTTCCGGTGCACGTCATTTTGGCGTCACGGTGTCATTGGGTGCTCCCGACATATATTGAATAAACGAACGCGCCCTTGTCGTACTGCGGCCGATACATTTGAAACTAACACACCCGAGCCACTCTGCACTCGCACGGCGCGCTCTCCCGTGTGTTCCAAATCGTTCGAGTACGCGTGTTCGTAGTGCATGCTGACACCACGGGTAAGCAGCAGGTTCATTTACTTAACGTGACTATCGCCTAGGCGAACTATCGCCGAAGTGGAACGTTTCATATTACGGCCCCAAGAGCACGTTGTACTTTTAATTCCGATGTCCGCCGATCTGCAGTGAAACAGGCAAGCAGTACAAGCTGTCTACCATAGCCTCCGAAATCTTTTGATCTCAGAGGCCATGTGCCGTCATCCCGCCTATCTCCAGACTTCACCGATAGGTGGCGCTCACATCTCGAAGATTTCTCTCGTTAGGCTTAGGCGCGTTCGAAACGAGAAGCGATATCTCGAAAATTCCTCAAGGTTATCCATAATACTCTGTCGTCGAAGCGGCCTGAGACTAACCGAAAGCCGTTTACCCAGCCATTTGCTACGAACTAATTGAATTCTACACAAACAACGCCAAATTCAGTTCGAAACGGGCGGCCGGGACCGCCGCTATGTTTGATGTAAACTACGTACACCACTCAAAGACGGTAACGTTAAATCTGAGAAATAGCGTATGTAAGCTACACGGTGTGGGTTGTTTAGCGTTCTGCGCATTTCGATCCCGCTATTCCGGTAAGCCGGCTATTACGGTAAACACGCTAAACTAAAGCTGTCTCATGCCAGCAGCTACAACTGCCAGGAGGGAAGTAAGTGGCCGCATCCCAGTGCACTCCTGCTGTCAAACGCAGGGAGCGTCCCTGCGAAAGCCCTCGGCGTCGTTTTCTCCGGGGGGGGGGGGGGGTTGGTGGGCACGTGCACGCGTCATTCCGTCTCCCAAAAAGCCCGACAGCTGAAGTTCCGGTTCTTCATTAAAAAAAAATAGCAGTGGCCTAGCTCGGCTATGCCAGGATATACGTAGCGTGAGCTAAGTCGGCCGCATCGTTCAGAACCGGTAGACCTGGTGGAATGGGCGGGTAACGATACCCATTGGTAACGCTAGAGTGGAATCTTCTGCTTAACGATAAAGTTCTTGCACGTTGTACAAACCCGCACCACGGATATTGTGCCGGCATCCGGCATTTTAGCATTCACGGATATATTGCCGGCAGCCGGAATTCCTAATAAACGCATCACTGTTTCGATGATCCAGATATAATCTCGCTATCAGGGAGGGAGCAGTCTCAGTATTTTTTTATTTGGGGTGTTACTACGCTGCGCTCCGCAACGCGTAGCAACACCCCAAATAAAAAAAATACTACTCAAGTCAGGTAGACTGCTCCGCAACACCCCAACGACCGCCGCTTCACGTCGGCGTCTGGCACCGCGGCTGCCGCCGCGGCGCCGGGGCTCAACCGACTGCGCCGCCAAACAGAGAGGAAAAAAGAAAGCAAAGCGGGATACCAAGAAAAAAAAGCCAAGGCGTGATTCGAACTAGCGTACGCCTGTTCTCAAGGCGAGCATCATAACCACTAGGCCATACGGCCACACTTCCAGAACATGCATTCATGTGAACCATATGATTGCGTTCCGGGTGCCGGCACAATATCCACTTCCTAAACTCAACGTTTCACGCATGGTACTACTTACCGGCGTCAAGTCTTTCATGTGCCACAGTCTTTCACACACGTCGCACACATACCCAACGGATTGTTCACGAAGGCCGTCTCGAAGGGCCGAGTCGCACTGGCGCTTTCGCTAAGTTTCACCGTATATTATAGTCAGTGAATCGGCGAGCCTTCACGTCATCGACGGCGTCTTGTTACTGCTACTGAGATGGTCGGGCACGTCGCTTAGCCTCCTGGCGACGCCGCTTTGCTAGACGTTCCTCCCTTTGCTCCGGTGTCTCCGCAGCACGTTTAGCCTTCTGTTCGTTCTTCCTACGCTCACCCGCTAATTGCCAGGCAACTACTTCGGGATCCGATAAGTTAAGCTTCTCCGCTCTTCTGCTGAGCAGCAATTTTGCTCGCCTTCTCCATGGCTATACCACACTGGCAAACGCCCCGGCGCAAACGATTAAACGCCCCGGCGCAAACGATTAAACGCCCCGGCGCAAACGATCAAACGCCCCGGCGCAAACGATCAAACGCCCCGGCGCAAACGATCAAACGCCCCGGCGCAAACGATCAAACGCCCCGGCGCAAACGATCAAACGCCCCGGCGCAAACGATCAAACGCCCCGGCGCAAACGATCAAACGCCCCGGCGCAAACGATCAAACGCCCCGGCGCAAACGATCAAACGCCCCGGCGCAAACTACCGAACGCCCCGGCGCAAACTACCGAACGCCCCGGCGCAAACTACCGAACGCCCCGGCGCAAACTACCGAACGCCCCGGCGCAAACTACCGAACGCCCCGGCGCAAACTACCAAACGCCTAGCGCAAACGATCAAACGCCCAGCGCAAACGCACGGCGCGGCGTTTGACCGGCGTTCGGTGTTTGCTCGGCGCGGCGTTTGCTCGGCCTTTGTCCCTAAAAGAGCGAAAAACGCGTCTCTCATTCTTCTGGCGTGTCACACTTCGTGCGTCGCGCCCGGGGACCCCTCGCATCGATTGCTTTCGGAAGTTTGAAAACCTCTACTGCGGGAAGAAATAAAGATGGTTATATTATTTTATTTGAGGGCGAGTTACTGACTGAAGTTGCATGATATGGATTCAGTTGAATTGATGACTATTCAAGCGAAGCTTGTATACGCTAGCCTGCGCCGGCGGTGTAACGCAACAAAATGTCGCAGTTTCACCCGAAAGGCGAAGCATCAATTGCGATAGCAAATGAGTAGAAAGCTATACGGGGTAAAGACAGTAGTTTTATCAGCTGTATAAACTTGGACATGAAGCAGCACCAGCACCGCGCAGAACTGTTGTCGACGCCGTCGGCGTTCTGCCCGTGTTTGCCCCGAAAGCGCGCGGTGTTGGTGACTGTTGCCGGTGCCTCTGGGGGCGGCTCGGAGGTTTGCGACGAAATCAGAACAGGACACTCGTCGAGCAGCGTCGGAAGTCTTTACCATCTTCTCGCCTCGTAACGTTTTTATATAAATACGCATTTGGTGCCGCAGCTAAACGTCGCCTCCCCTCCCTCCCTCCATCACCTTTGGACGTCATACGGAACCTCACGGCGACGCCGACGGCAGAAATACGCTTGGAGTGTCCATATAATTTATTGCTATCGCAATAAAACCAGCTGCTCTCAGAGCTGCACAGCTGGTGGGCACGAGTTCGTGCACACGTGCCACTGCTCCCGCGTTCGTCGTCGTCGTCTGCTTCCACAGCTGGCTGCGTAACCGCTAGTCATTCCAGCGTAGAATTTCACTTCTCTTCTGTCGTCGTAATGGGTAGGCCGCGTTTACGGGGCCATTGCTTAAGGGGTATTAGCCATTCATTGTCTGACATAACAGACATATTTAATTTTGAAGCAATTTCATGGAAATTCATCCAGAATGAATGCGCTCGGGAAACGGCTCGTCGTCGACGTGCCGATTCTAGCGTGAGGGCTTCCGAAGCCCAGGCGAAACGCCAGCAAAGAGCCGCGGACCACGAGTTGAGGGAGCACGATGTTGAGGCCAAACGTCAGCCTCGTTTTGCCCTCCAGGAACCCGACAACGGCGATGCATGCCTCGGCAACGCTAGCGCCAATTTCCCCGGTGCAGCGGCCAGGTTTGAACGCGAGTACCTCAACCGAAACTTCGGAGCCAGCTGTAGTGCGTGTGACCGGTGGTGATTCTAGGACAACGTGGTATTCGTCAGTGCAATTCGTTCCGAGAAACACCGAACACACGACAAGTTTCGCTTTCACCTATTTCCTCGACAGCGTAGGGGCTAATATTTTTTTCTTATAGTGTGTGGCGGCGCGACCACACAGTGTAGTCATATGAGCACATGCATGCCGAATAGCATGTGTTTGAGGAAGTGGTAAAGAAGGGGGGAAGCTTGAAATTACAAGGAAATTTCGGAAGGGTCTAAGAATCTTAGCGCTGCATAAATCGTATTTTTAATGTCAGTTTTGCCACAGCACAAATGCGTTACGCGGTGAAGCATACGCAATGTATTGCGGTGAAGCACGTCAACAGTGGAGACCACTGTCACGGGACATAGTATGCGTTCTGTAAGTGTACAAGTGCGCACCCGCAGTCTCCTGTCGCAGTGCGAGCACCGACTGGCAGGCCTTCAGAGCTATCTCGGACGAAGATGTGGTGATTGGAGCCCTTGTCTTGACCAACTCGCGCGCCCCGTATGACACCGTAGAAGTAAAATGCAGCCAGTAAAAATGCAGGAAAAAGCAGTGGTTTGAATAGTCATTGTAAATGAACTCAGCTTGAACAAAATTAAAAGCTCTGTGGCACGAAAAAGGTGCGTAGAGCTGCTTAATTAACCATGAGGTAATGTTCCTCTCGAGAAGCTGCTTTGTACATCTAGAACAATGATCTGTGGTTGGACTCTACAAGGAAAACGTTCGCTCATTCGTTCGTTCGGGCTATTTATTCACGTGCGTTGACAAACAATCATCGTCGATGGTCCTTGCACAATATTTTTTAGCTGGCAATACATTGCGAAGTGGCTCCTTTCCGCTTTTATTATGCTTCACCGAAAGACACTGCGTATGCTCCACCGCATATTATTAGTGTAATGCGAAGATGACTTTACAGAAATTAATTATGCAACCCATCTCAAGCATTTTCCAGAACACTTTGCATTGAGTGGATGTATGCAGTGAAATATAAACAGGGCAATGCCGTCCACGATGTAACGGTTGCTTCACCGTGCCGCTGGGCCCATTGGGAAGCATTTTATTCGCTGGAAATGTCATTTCGCACCACGATAGTGTCCTCAGTAGATGCGGAAACGTCCCGAAAGCACTGTCAGCCGAAACTAAGCTCGTCCTTGGTCGAGGCAAGCATAGTCCCGTCCGGACGAACTCGCAGCTAAGGGGGGGGGGGGGGGGGACTGTCTCCGCGGCGGAGCTGTCACGCGAAGTGCACACACGACTTGCGGCAATGCTCGTGAATACACCACAGGCCACATAGCCAGATGACACCTAGCTGTAACAAACTACGCAAGTCACCTGCAATTTATATGTATACATATAAGCTTAGGTAAATCGCAGAACTCTCACAATACCGCACCACAGGACTGACCAGACCGATGGAACAGGATTAAACAATTACCACAGGTCACGGGATTTCAGAGCAAAATTAGTTTTGAAGAAAGTCTCGGTAACATGGATGAAAATAAAGGGGTGGCGCTAAAGTGCGCAAGTACGTGTACCTAAAACGCACGGACACAGAATGGAGGAAGAGGTCAAGAAAGTTGGCAGCCAAGTACAGGGTAATTAAATGTGTGAATAGACAACCAGGAGTCATCAGATTGAATGGTAGTGAAACAGAGACAGCGAATTGGATGCAAAGAATGGAAGCAAAAAAATACAATGGGAAGAAATAAATTATGAGGGAAAACCTGTACGATAACACAAAGGGCCTTGCTGTTTGAGGCTTGAGCTGGTTGCCTAAGGACGAAAACATATCGCAGTAAACATTCGCAACAAGATGATCAGGAATGTATATGCTGCAGCCAAAATACGGAGACCATTCAGCCCATCCTAATGGAATGCGAAGGGATTCACCCTGCGAGACCTGTAGGTAACGTACACCTTCTAGAAGCGGTTCGATTTAAGGTAGACGGAAGCACCAACCCGTCAGCAGTCGAGATAAGCAAGAGACGTTTAGCGTAGAGGTAGAAAAAGAGCACTAAAGAGATTGATACGACCGTATTTGTTACAGGACATGTGTAGCGGAACAAGGTAGATAAAAGTTTAGAGGAAAGGAAAACGATTAGGAAGATGTATACAAAAAATGCGAGTGTGAAAAGAATGTATAGGATACCTAATTAAATCAAGCTGGCTAGGTGACTTTTCACCGCCCCGTTTGAAAAGGCATGCCAATAAATCATCATCATCATCATCATCATCATCATCATGGGTTTTGGCAAGCGCACTGGCGTTCACGGCGTATGTGATGCTCATTCCATTGGTTAAAGGATGTTTTCACACACATTGAAACCTCTGCACTTATTTTTTATTATTAACATCAGATGTTAATAAACCGAAACGCGCGTCTTTAGCGCCTTCGACTTTTTACACCGTAACCGAAACTTCCGCTGTTGGGCTCTTTACAGGAGACGGAATGACGCCACGTACAAGCGATCTATGCAGCTGTGTACGTCGGCTTTAGAGCGCAGCTAGGGTAAGAATTTTGGACAAAGATGTCTCGGAACAAGAGCCTGTATCGCTACCTGTAGCCCCTTCAGAAAACATTGCACTGGTTAAGACAAGGCTGGTTTCTCGTCGAATCGGGCGAAATAAAAGGGAACGGCGCCAGGCCTTCGTTCGACGTCGCCTCACCAGCAAACCACAGCGGCCTACACTGACCCGACCACTAATCTCGTCGGATCTGTGGACGAATCGGCTTCAAACACCACAAGTGCCTTAGCTGTACAACTTCCTCCAACTTGGAATAACGCCGAGAAGCTACGTGCTGTACAGTCTCTGACACCCATTGGCGGGCAGAGCACACCTTTCGTACACGCAAAGAAAGGTTATGCAGCCAGGCTGCACGAACAGCTCACTATCTAGCTTCAAGCGGAGTACTTGCGAAAAGTGCTCTGCTTACTCAAGCGCACTCAAACTTGCAACACACGACTTCAACTGAAACAGCTGACAATCGCAATGTGCCCACACGCCGAAATCACTGTACACTAGATATCGGGTCTCGCGGGCCTATAGGGACATGACAGGGTCGACACGGCTGCGCGGGGGAGAAGTAGCATTTCCACACTGTAACACCCTTTTAACAGTGTTTGCATGTCACACGGGTAACAAACACCCCTACAGTTAGGGCCTTACAAAAATTTATAGAGGACGCCAACGCAACTCCAAGTAGACGTGCGACGACAAAAGACGTAGTTGAAAACTAATCATTCTGACAGCCTTGGGCGCACAGAAATATCCGACAGGGCAGTTTCACAGGCATAGATATGAAACGTTATGTAATGCACTTTTTATGACACCTGTCACAGCTGCCATCATTTTTACTTGAAAGAAAAAGTCGGCAAACAAGATGCCATCATTGGTTCCCACCAACAATTTGATGTTACCCCTTTAAACGTGAGGGTGCCAGCCATGCGACAACTGTACACCCTTTATACACCCAGTAAAGGTGTAAAAATGATTAGAGTGCACTGAAAACGTTTACGCGTTCGCCCATTCCCAACAGATTCGTCATGTGAACCAAATGACTTCCGACGCATTGTGGCCCATGGGAGCCGACGTATTCTATGTGGACGCGTACGAATTACCTCATTTACTGGTGCAAGGTCTGCACATTATTTTTTTTCAATATTTTACTGCATCTGTGCCTTACACGAGGAGGGCTTTACTACTAGTCACTGATGCCTCAACTTGCGCGCGGACTGCTGTGAAAAATAACGCAACCACTTTGTCACGAATTCCAACGCTCTAAAAACAACATGACGCAGTTCAAACGTGGTGGAATAACCGTTTATCACAAGAAACAAGCAAACACTAACGGAACAGGAAACTTGCACACAATTATCTTATACACACACGCGAATAAGCTAGCCACGCGTACACAACCCAACGCAACCCAACCTAACCCATAAACAATTATATCCTTCGGTTCTCACTAAAACACGAACGAAAACAAGAACAAGAAATAGAACACTCTGATCATCACATTGTGCGGCGGAAGTCGGGCTGACGTCGCGTTCAAGGCATGGCTGATACGGTCCAGACGTGGCACAAACAGCCTCCATATAGCGCTGACGTGGCTTCTCTTTGCCGAGCAAGGACTTTACAAGAGGGACACAGGTTGTGGTCACTCGTGCAACGTGCATCTATCTGACGTGGTCAGACGGTTTGATCCGTCACACTGGACAATGTGGCTGGGGACGGAGGCGGGGGGCTGGACGGGGACCGTGCATCAGTACCGCTGCACTCTAGCCGGGGTTCAGGAGCTGGAGCTGTCGCCGGCCATCTCCCGGTCGGCCCCTCCTCACCGGCCCGGGACCCCTATGCTGCTCCTTCACGTCTCTAAACGTATAGTCGGAGATGCGTCGGCCCTGTTCAAAGCCCATGCACACCAGCTCAGTAGCCTCCACCTCGCCTCTCTCTCTCTCTCTTTAAAGCGTAAACTTTATGGGCTCATTGTAATAGCCGTTTCGGTTGGCGATGGTGTCCGCCGCCGGTGTCTGTCGCAGCTATCGCCGGGAATGAGAAAAAAATCACCAGTCTGTCCCCTGTCGAAAAAATGGGGGTAAACGAAGCGAGGCAATACAAGCTTCGCTTGGAAAACCCAGTTCCCGCCGGGATCGGGCCCGGGTCCGCTGCGCGGGAGTCTGGCTACTCTACCACTGAACTGAGCCACGCCAGCGCTTGCTAGCTTGTAGCGGTAAAAACGCCCTATACACGCGAGCTGGTGCGCGAGGATACACTGCCGACTGAACTCTCGTCTCATTCGTCTCCGAGGACGGGCTGCCGGGTCAGCCACCACCACTGCCGTATAGTCTCTCTGGTTGTCGCCACCACCATGGACGGTGCGACTCTGTCGTGGGCCTCGAAGCCGAACGCTTGTGGAAGAGTGGTGCCTTCTGGGTGAGTTAGCGACACCCCAACACACTGGACAATGACATGCATCGCACATTCTTGAGCCTCCCCGCATGCTCGGAAAATGGCACTTTGCAGTGCTGAGGATGTGTCGAAGCGCTGTCGATATAGGTGCGTTCTAACTTCCGAGTGCTTTCGCGCGCGCTTCAAAGAGTAGTGCACTCGCCGTGTCGTTGTCGTAAATGTTCTCCGTAGCTGGGGTGGACTTATGCGAGCGGTAGAGCTGAAGGGTCGATTTGCCGAGCATGGCAGAGCGCAATTCCTCCGTTTCGACCTCGCGTACGCGTTGCCGCGTCACGTGGCTCAGCTTCTGGGCGCCTGACGCTTGTAGCGGCTGGGCAAGGAAGCCGAGCTGGCGGCTCAGCGTGCGCACTCGAGAAGTCCACGCAATCTGGGTGCTCTTGCAGCCCATGATCGGAAAACATGGCGCGCCCATCTCTGGTCTCCCCTTATGCGAAGTCGAGCCTCAAAGGCCACCTTGCTGCTCGCTTCTCGCGCCGCCAATGACGACCGCCCGAAGTCACCCTGTAAGGCCTCAACGGCCACGCGTCCGTGGCAGCCGAGAGCCACGCGTCCCACTTCGCGCTGCCCGCGCTCCAGTCACGCTCGAGTGCCGGATGAAATGCACACCCGTTGGCAAAGTTTAGCGCTGGGACATGGACAGCCTTCTATAGTTAGCGAACGAGTATATCTCGGTTGCACCCTCACAGTGACGGGAGAGCCAGTGCGCAGCACGGCACTGGCTCTCCGGCATGCTTGTCGCTGGTGTTCTTCGTGCGCCCCCAGGATGTCCGGCAATGAAGAGAGGGTATAACACCAAGGTAGCGATATTCAGTGGCCCAAGGAATAGTGTTATTGTCTGATAAGAGCACCGTGCTCACTTCTGGTCTTCACGCGATGTGAAATGTGCGCCGCGAAGCGTCGATATGTGCACGCTTTGTATTGCAGTTGCATATTATCGCACCAGGTGGCACGCCATTTAGCAGTTTACCGGAGCAAATTTTGCAACAACATGAGGCATGTGTATGCCGCAGCAAAAATCCGCAGACTGCTCAGCACATCTTTATGGAATGTGAAGGGATTCACTCAATGAGACCCGTGGGTAACGTACACGTACGTTCTAGAGGTGGTTCGATCTAATGTGGACGGAAACCTCAACCGATTAGCAGTCGAGATAAGCAAGAGACGTTTAGAGTATTGGTGGAAAAATCGGAGGAAAGAGATTGATACGAGCGCATCTGTTACAGGCATAGGTGGCGGTACAAGGTAGATAAGTTTTGAGGGGAAAAAAGGAGATGTAGACATGTATTCACCCTTTTCGCGGAGCAGTTTGTTTTAGAGAAACGAGATGGACGTACCTCTCCTCAGCGACCGCGCACGCATACGAAACCATTACCGCTTCTACTTTGCTTCTGTGCGATCAGCTGTCGGAAATGCAACTCAGTTTTCGTTAACACACTGTGCTCCAATCATGCTAGATTGAATCATGTGTATTGAAGACATGTGCAGTAGTTGGCTGCAAAAATAGTGACTTGCATGTTAAGGAATGGAATGAATCTGTGTGGCCAAGTTCGCGGACCACTGCTGCCACTCTCCGAAAGTGTTACCAGCACTTCGTGATGTACGGCTTTCCTCAAGGATACAAATTTGCTCATCTGCCAGCCTTGTATCGCTAACCTTCAAAGAAAGCGCTTCATCCCCAGAACGTCGGCCAGAGTGAGTACCACTTGTAAAAGAATGACAAAGAGAGTAGCGCCGCCTCCTGTCATACTAAGTTTCGCGCACGTTATCTATACACATCTGTCCCAAATGGCACGAAAACGTACGCCCACTCTATCGCCGACGTATCAAGAATAAGTGAATGGACGCACACTTGAATATATGCGCACTGTATACACACAATAAATGACGGACTACACCTATGGCGCACCAATGGTCGAAGCTGAATGTTTCGTGACGGTCCAAAAGAGTAAGCAAGTTACTAGCTGTAATATATATTTACTACAAGGTATTAAAATGTACAAAACAGCTACGCTTCGAGTCTTGTGCGCAACAAGAACAAATCTATCGGAACTGAGCACACCCGCGAGCGATTAGGCAGAAAATAATCAGGTAGTGGCCGCACCGAGGAACTTCACTGAGTCAGAAACTGAGAAGCCACTGCTTCGAAATATTAGCCGAATAAAGAAGAAAGAGCAAAACACACTAATCCTGACTGAATTCATGAGCGGAATGTTTGCATAGCTTGGAATACATATTTAGTCCCGCTTTTAGAACAAGCACTATATAGGCTGCTTGCACCGTTTGGACATAGCTTAATCAGCTCCGAAAGCGCTTTTGCATGTTCTCTGAAGCTGTGATCAAAGCTTCGTGTCGTCCACCTAGTCACCGTCTACGATATCTCCGAAAACGGAGGTTTGCTAAGCCGCACCGGCGTCGTACACTTCCATTATAAACAAGGAGGCAACGGAGGCAGTTGAGGCAAGCAATGGACGCGTCAGCACGTGATCAAATATGGCAGCGCCCATGGGATCGCCGCGAAAAGGGTCAATAGCGTACCTGAATAAATCAAGCATGCTAGGTGGCCATGTGTCACCGCCCCGTTTCGAAGGGGATGCCAATAAATTATCATAATAAATCATCATCATCATCATCATAGAGGTAGCGGTACAAGGTAACTCAAAAAAGGTTTCAGAAAGAAAGATTAAGGAGATGTGTACAAAATGCAGGATTGAAGAACATGTGTAGCTTACATGAATAAATAAAGCAGGCTAGGTGACTGTCACCTCCCCGTTTCAAAGGGGCTGCCAATCATCACCATCATTAGCATTATATCGTGCCACTTGTCACAACTTGACATGCGCGCCGCCTAGTGTCGATGCGTGCAAATTTTGTATTGCAGTTGCGTTGTCTTCCACCAAGTCTCCCGATACGTAGCAGTTGCATGTAGCAGTTGCATGTATGTAGCGGGAGCTGGTCAACTCAAGCAGGCTAGGGCCGGTATTTCGTAGCGATGCGTTATGCTTTATTCTATACTAGTCTTATCATCCACCGCTCACGGCCGGCTGATCCCGTTCATAACGTGAGCGGTCCATCGCTCTGACCACTGACCAAGCGCGAAAAGCGCGAAAAGGCATTAGCATCGGAAAGGCATCGCTACAAAATACCGGCCCAGGTGACTATTTGTCACCGCCTCGTTTCAAATGGGACGCAAATAAATGATCATGATAATCAACAGCATCGTATCGTGTCGCGGGTCAAGGGATGCGACATGTGCGCCGTGTAGTCTCAATACCTGTCTTTACTCTTCGGTGCACATTATGGCGCCTCCTTGCAAGGTGCAAGCCCTCCTGTGGGTGCTGCCGAGAATGGAGCTCAGATGGAGACGCTGCTCCAGCTTACGCTGTGACTGTGCTGCGTGTGGCGCGCAGACCCCTTTGTTATTTCTCATCCCCGCTCTCGCGTCACGTTTATTCTTCACAGATGGTTTTACTTTTGTCTTGCTTTAGTATATGTGCGCAAATTCACTCTCATCGTCGGTCGGCGTCATCGTCTTTTTTCACGCCAGACGCACGCGGTTGCCACTCGTGAGACACTGGTGGTCGACTATGAACAATGATTTACAGCAAGGAGGTTAGAAAGAGAAATCTCCTGATTTACAGTCACCAACAGCGATTTTTTGGATACGAACAATCCCGCGCAAATGTCCGAATGATCGAGGCGTCCAAGAAGGAAAAAAAAAAGAGTACAATGCGACGTTAAAACTCATTTCGTGGTTTCTGGAGTGCCAACACAGCAAACAATTCGTTTGTAGACCGGTATTATGGACACGTAAAATTCAATTAATTTTAAATTTTGTGATGGCATAGCCTGCGGTTGCGTGTCTTGTTCACTCATCGCACGGCTCGACGTGCGTCGCACGTCGTCGTCAAATGCAGATATCGTACAAGCGGCCTTGACTCCGCAACATCGTATGTTTAGGCTGTGCTACGCAAAATCAGTCTGGAGCTTTAATGACTTCATGCCCAGCACCCGGGAACTTAATTAACGACTTTGTCCCCCACACGCGAGCCTATGCGCCATTCCGTCCCGTAAGCACACACGTGAACTTGGTATGGGCTCACGCGTTAGCATCCGGCTTATACCTGCGTACCTAAGCACCGTTTCACGAACGTGGCCTTCAGTTTAACCCGTGAAAGTTATCTCACGCCCGATCGCCGAAGTGATCAAAGGTACAAACATTTTAAAGGGACACTATTCAGATAAGTGATAAATTAGTGCTCGAGAACGTCGAAGGCGTCAATATTATTGCGAAAAGAGCTTTAATACTCGATAAACAGACGTAAATGCAAGACACGATTAGTGACTCCCCTGGTACTTTGAAGTACTAGTCCGATGACGAAGGCACTCTTCCTTATAATTCTGTTACTACTGCTCAACCACTCGTAATGCAAAGATGATTGCGTTGAATTAAAATACGAAAGAAAATGCTACTTCTCCATTTATATTTGATTTTTAGAAAAAAAAAAACTACTCGCTGATATCACCCTTGACAAGCAGGCGCGTGGTCGAAAGGCTTCGTTTTCTCCACTCTGCGCCGCCCGCGCTCTCGCGTTTCAGTAATTTCGTTATCGCGTAGTTTTGCGTTACTATTGCTGGCTTTTGCCGCAGAAACTTCGGCCACCACTGTGCAAAACTGTAAGTTGCCCAATAAAAAAGTCACAGGCCTGCGCGGCACACCCAGCACAGTCACAGCTGGAGGAGCGGCTTCATAGGAGCTCCATTTTCGGCAGCATGAACTAGAGGCTCTTCGCGGCGAAGTCTCCTTGCGTAGTTTTCACGAGACCGACGTCGACGGCGACCACAGCTTGGGCTGCTCTCTGCACAGTGGTCTGCTGAGCCCGACGTTGCCTGGTTGTAGCCACGCGCGTAGCTCTACGATTCGCTCCTTCAGCAGCGGTTCGTACCTTGCGAGGAGGCGCCGTAACGCGTACTGAAGAATAAACACAGGTATCGAGACTACGCGGCTCCCATGTCACATCCCTTGACCCTCGGCACGATTGTTGTTGTTGTTGATGATGATGATGATTTATTGGCATACCCTTTGATACGGGGCCGTGACAAATATTCCCCTTGCCTGCTTGAGTTAACCAGGTCCAGCTACATGCAACTGATACATATCGGGACACCTGCTGGAATACAAAGCAACTGCAATGCAATGTTTGCACGTATCGACGCTACGCGGCGCGCGTGGCACATCGCGTGACCAGTGGATTCCGATTGGATGCTGATGATGCTGCTTCTGCTGCTGCTGATGATGATCATATAATTGCATCCCCTTTGAAACGGGACGGTGACAAACAGTCACCAAGCTTGCTTGATCTAATCAGGTGTGCTACAACTATTTTTCATTCTATCATTTTAAAGCGAAGCTTTATATGCCTTGGCGAAACGAAAAAGAATTTGTTAGTCGCCTGTCCACAGAAAACTATCATCGTCAGCATTGGCTCGAGCGTCGTCGTCTTCTGCAGCTGGCTCGTTGGCGCACCTCGGGCTGCGCTCGTGCTCTGCACACGCTCGTGCCAATGCTCCCGCGTTCGTCGTCGTCGTCTTCTTCCACAGATGGCTGCATTGCCGCTCATTATTCCAGAGTAGAATTTCACTTCTCTGATGTCGTAATGGGGAGGCCGCGTTTAGGGGGGTATGAGCCATTCATTGTCTTACATAACGGACAGATTAAATTTTGAAGCGATTTTAATTTCGAAGAATCGCAAACGGCAATGGACGGACGAATGCTGCTAACCACGCCGCCGCGCAAACTCGAGACACCGAACGCAAGCGACAACGGCGGACTGCGGGCATACCATCAGTGACGTCGTTCGCTCCTTCGCAGCCGAACGTGTGTGTAACCTCATTAAGAAACACAATGACGTAAACAATAATTGAGAAAATCGGGATTAACCCAGTGATGAACACCGGGGCCGCACGTTTCAGCTTCGTTACGCGGTCATCTTCGCACCATCGTTATCTCCGTCGTTGTTACACCATCGTCGTCGTCATTCCGTTGTCATTACGCAATTTTCGCCATGCTGCAACGGTCAACATCATCGTCGTCGCACTGTCGTCATCTTCGTCATATGGCTTTGTCGTCACACAGTGAAGGTTACGCGGTCGTTCTCCCGCTACCGTCACTCCATTGCTGTCATTCTATACCGTCATCATGGCGCCGTAGTTGTCTTTGTCGTCGTGATGTCATTGTCCTGGTGACGCTGTCGCCATTCCGCTGTCATCACGCCGTCCTCTTCATGCTGCCGCCGTCACATCATCGTCATCTTCACATTGTCGTTGTCACACCGCAATCGTTTCACCGCCGTTCTCACCGTGACGCCCTAGTCAATCCGTGGTCTCACGTGTCATTAGTCATGCTGCCGTTGGGACACCGTCGCCGTAACACCATTGCCTTTACGAGGTCATCATCGTCACAACTTCGGCAGTGTATTCCATTGCCGTCATTACACCCTCGTCGTTATTCTATTGTTAACGCCATCGTCTTGTTACACGCCGGCACGCACCTCACACGACAAGACATTGAAACAGCTTCACACCACGAAGTTATCACTTGACATGTGCGATCTTCCCCCGATGGTTTGCTTCCTTTTACTGCGATAATCAGGTATGAGCTACATATCGCGATATCTACGAAATATTTCGCTACCTGATAATGTCACGGCTGCTTGTAAAATATAAGTTCATTGTAACATCCGGGATTCTTGAAGCATGACACTATAAACCTCGGAAAGGAAAATAAAGCTTGAAGAATTCACCCGCATGCCGGGGCACAAATCCACAATAGTACACAACGGCTTTTAGTGAATACAAATCTTGAGCATTCTTCACGTAACCATTTCGCTCTGTGGTATGGCTGTTATGTTTTGCGAAGCGGTATTGCAATGGAGCTGTTTAGCGCACTCACTGACTAAAGGCGGCAATTGATACTTTTGTTTTGCCGATGTCAACTTCATTATTTAGGGTAATACACTGTGGTTAATTTCCTGGTTATTTTCTTCATATGGAAGGACAATGTTTCCTGTACGGATAAGTATAGATAATATAGTTGACTGCATATTTTATGTTTGTATTCCTCATGTCGTGTTTCGTAGCAGATTTCGGTCAGGCCCGCAAATTCAAAAGACGCGCAGCCCGTGTCTCCACGCTTTTCTTTAATTTGTTGTTTTCCCATGCACATCCAATGCTAATCTTCAACAGGCCTGCGATTATTGTCCAGTCCAAATTGCACTTGAGATTTTATGCATAACACCGACTTGCCTGACTGTTGCCAAGGGGATTATGACCCCTTTCCATACAAGGCATAATACATATCGCTGTACCCATTGATTTTCCTTCAAAAATTGCTAGATGGAACTAAGTCTCTCCGATCATTCAAATACCACGGGAATGACAGTTAGAGGATGGATTTGCCTATTATTCGTGCTTGTGACTTCAAACATTCTTTTGATGTATATCTATTACAATTTATCTTTCGAAATTTGCAAGCCCACATAGCTTTCCAAACACACCGATGCCATTAGTCCCTGCGAACACGTGTAATCATTGCGAATTGGTACATTTATAACGCAATATTCTGTTGAAAGTGATAAATTTCCGCAAAGTCACCAGATCGTCTGAAGCCGGAAGGACAAAGTTTAGGCAAATCCAATGCCCATCATTCCCGTGTGGGTTCCAATTCTGACCAGCATTGTAGACAGTCTACGTTAACAGCTAAGAAGACAGCTTCGAGCCCAAGGCATGGAACGCATCTGGAAGACGTCCCTGAGACATGACGTCACCTCGCGCCCACAAGAAAAGAAAACTCTACGAAAAACTCGTATTATCGAAGTATATTTTTCCGCTTTGCGTGTGCAAACGTACGAAAAACACAACGCACGTCGCTTAAATTAGGCGCATCAGAAAGCGTGACTACGTTATCCTGTGAACAGATGACCATGCCGTCGAGTTTCCAAGCCTTCTGCTCAGCCGCCATCTTGTTTGGACGGCACATCCTTTTTGACTTCGATGTTGTTTTCGCGAAGCTCTGTCTCTCTCTTTTGTCGGGTTCGTCAGAACTGGAACGAGGCTTAAGATAACCGCTGTCCGCTCGTCTGTCTATCCAGCCGACTTCAGCGAGCATTAGAACACAGCCCCCATGCTGGGTGAAATGCCATACTTGCAGCTCTCGTAGGCATTATCGCCAGAGTTGCGCTGAGTGCGGTTTTTTGTGGAGCATCTCGACTGACCGATAGTGCTCACGTCGTTCACCAGGAGGCGCTGAGCCACGCTCAAGCAGAATATGTATGTCTCTGGTCTCAAGCAAGCACTGGCTGTTGGAGATCAACAGCGACTTTCACGTGTGCTCTCAAACAAACGTAAATGGACGTCTTGTATAACACATGGGCAGCTGTCGGGACTGCTCGCGCGACGAACCGAAGTTCGGGTTACCTAACGTTAACTTGCACGCTCTAAAGGCAAGGTTAGTGCTTTGAACACGATACGGCTTCTCCAAGTATTCCATTGATTGACCTGAGTTTCAGAAGCGCGGCTGGATTATCCTAAATTGCCGTAAGCACGCTCAATCGTGCTAGCTTGACGCGAAAAAAATGCAGTGTTGGAAGGCCATACGGCATTTAGTTGAAGTCGATGAAAGAAAGACTTCCTGAGCGAGATGGAGGTGAGAGAGGGGCGAAGTAATAGGGCACGGCAGTCTATCGCGTCACTCCTAGGGTGAGGGAAGTAGGAGGAGCATCGGCCTTTAATTTGTTTACTGCATTATCGCCGAGATCGGCCCACGAAGACGGCTAGAAACTACTCGATACGGAAAAGTCGTGGTAGCTGGCAGAGGAAGACTGTCTTTAAACACTGCTGCAAATCTCACCACAGCTGTCTTTATCGCAAGAACATGACGAGAAATTAATGCAGCGGTGATTGCTTGCACTCTATAGTGCCGTCGGCGAGGAAAAGTGAGGGGGCGGTCTCAGAAGGGGGTAGTAGATCCCCGATATATTGTCTGGGGAATGATTTCTTTCACTAAAATTGGTCGCACAGTGCACCGGCTGTCATGAGAGCAATCAATCACTTCCGGGGCCTTTGCTAAAGCTACCGCCTTTGAAAGTGCGCGATCATGAAATTTTCTATCGCGAACAGCTGCGAAGTCTTTGTTCATAAAGTTGAACTCATCCAGAGCACAGAACCGCATATAGAGGATCATATAGGATACAGAGGGCAAATAATAAGTACCGTGTACTTTGATAGACCCGAAAGTGTGCACTTCTCTATGGTGACGTGGCCTTCACGATGGGCCGATTAAAAAACAAAAAACAAATAGTTTACCTTGTCTGACGATGACGTGTATTTTGCAGGAGGAGCTGCGGGAATGCGGTGACCAAGGCCGGGCCCTCAGACGTAGGCAGGCACCGAGTCCAGGGGAACGATGCGTGAGCAAGCACAGTCTCGACAGAAAGCGTACCGTCACCGACAAGAGAACACTTCCGAATGATGCGGCATTCTTCGAAGAAAAGAAGAAAAGGCACCGCAGCTCGCGCTTCCCGAGCAAGCGTGTCGCGTGCCGCAGCTGCTCGCGACCTCCGTGGACCACGGTGGCCGCTTGCCGATCGAACGCCGGAGCAAAGCGACAGCTGTATTTTTGCTGGCTCGGTTCTCCCCGCGGTGGCTCGTGGTGCTTGCGACTTGACGAGCCGGAGCGTACGGGCGCACGAAGACGTCTTCAACTAGGTGATTCCTCAACAGATGTGCCACGCTTATGTGGTCTCTATCCCGCCAGGACAATGTTTGCCCCGTTAAATTCGGGGTCGGCAGTCCGATGGGAACGGCCACTACAGACCCCGTTGCCCAGCCGGGAGTTCCTACAAAAGCGCCATGCAAGTACGCATTTCGGGTGAGCGTTGCTTTGTATGGCGCTTTCTCCTCGATGGTGGGCAAATAATCGTGTACGAGTTAGAATTTTCATAGGAGGCCACTCTGTACACGCCGCGCTGCGCAGCGCTGGTTTACACCTCGTGCACTAGAGAACGCAGCTCGATGGAGCAAAAGAAACGTCGCGTTATGAACAGTGCTCAAAGCACAAGATTCACGCAGTAATGAAAGATGGGCGTCCTTATTTCCTCACGCCCATGACGAAAGTTCATTTTACCGGTGGGCAGGAGTTCTCTCTTGCAAAAAATCTTGCCAAGTGCTCGAGTGCGCTTTGGACATACAAGACGCATGACGGCGTTACGAACTAAGCGTTTGATGTATTTCTTTTTCTTAGTGCGGAGGTGCACAAAGACCTTGCGTATTTGTACTGGTAAATATTCTTCCCGGCAGCACAGCGCTGCCACATGGTTTTATGTTCGGTCTGTAGTGTACACATGCGCTTAAGCACCCTTCAAATCTCGTAACAAATTTGTTGTGTGCGAAGTGGTATGTGTAAAAGACGCCCCTGTACAGACTCAAGAACATACTTAAGCTTAGAGACCGGGGAGAATTGCAAACATAGTTGTGATCGAAACTGATAACCTTGTTGGATGGCACTCGCTATCCTCTTAATTATTATTGCGATAGCAATTATATGGACACTCCAAAGCAGATTTCTGCCGTCGGCGTCGCCGTCGCCGCCGCCGTCGCTGTCGCCGTCGCCGTCGCCATGAGGTTCCGTATGACGTCAATGGAGATGAAATAGTCGCCGCGCGCCGCCGAACGCTGTATGTGCGAGTGAAAAGGCACGAGGGACGCGCGCTTTCACAGGGAGTGAACGAACGGCGGAGAACAAACGCGCGTTCTGTGCCGTGCTCCCTTAAGGGCTGCAGAAGTAGGCGTCTCTTTCCTCCTTTACAATCACCATATATGTAGAGTAAACGTGCCTTCTTCCGACGCGCGAAAGGCCGTAGGGGGGAGGGGGAGGGAAGGGAGGCGACGTGTAGCTGCGGCACCAGGTGCCTATTTATATCAGAGGCTCCGGCAACAGTCACCAACGCCGCACGCATTTTGTGCGAACGCGGGCAAAACGCCGACGGCGTCGACAACAGTTCTGCGTGTTGCCGGTGCTGCTGCATGTCCAAATTTATACAGCTGATAAAGCTACTATCATTACTCCGTATAGCTCTCTACAAATTTGCTATCGCAATTGATGCTTCGCCTTTCAGGTGAAACTGCGACAATTTTTATTTTTGGCCGATCGCCCACAGTGGACACCGTTTCTGAGGCCATCATCATCATCATAAGTTAGCACATTGAATGGCAGGCGGCAGAAGACGACGACGACAACGAATGCTCCAGACCTCAAGTGGAACATGGGCAATGTGCGTCGCCCGCCGTCCGCTGGCCCAAAGGCCGACCGGAGGCGTGATGTCCCTGCGTTTCTCGCCGCACGACCGTCTGCGAAGAGGACCATCGTTATTCAAGCATCGACGCAGAGGAGACTGTAGTTTCATCACCTCCGCTGCACGACGTCGTCACAACGTGGAATTATCGCCACTGTGGTCGCGTGGCACGCCACCCCGACGTCGGCCAAAATTGGGCGTTGCTGTTACCGCTGTTAAGCCCTTCTCTATTAAACGCAGGTACAACTGCCTCCTGTTCGCCAGCATCGGCGCCTCGCAACAGCGGCACGTGTGCAGAGGTTGTCGCACCCTAACTCACAGCTAGTCAGTGGCGGCCGCAATGCCAACGGGTATTTCTTACGCGCAAGCGTAGAGGCCCCGTCTGTGAAATCCTCGAAATTATGTTTGTCGCTGCAAGAGCGAGTGCCGGAGGAGGAAGGCGCCCGGAGGTGGAGAAGAGAATCGTCGCGCTCACGCGCGCCTTTAACGTTTGTGCTTCGAGGTCGCGGTACTCACCGTGCGTGTTAGGGGCGTACCTTCTTTGCATGTGTAGCAATATGCGCATTACCTGTGGCACACCAGTGGTCGCACCGCCGAGATCAATGTAGCATCCACGACCGCGCTCGCAACCTTTGTGCTTCGACGCCGTGGTATTCGCTGTGCATGTTCGCGGCGCCCGTACGCTTGCGCGTAACCCGCGTTCGCGAAGGGAAACGTCACGAACTTTTTGTAGTCTTGAATAAAATGGTGGAAAGTTGCTGCTTCGCGGTACCAGCCCGTCCTATCTGTTGTCTCCTTCGGCCTAGCCCTAAAAATGTGTCAGCAGTACCCGAACGTGGCCGCTTGCAACTTATCTAACGACCCCATCATGTCCACCGATAAGCTAAGCCCGAAGTGCTCCAATATCAAGTACAGACGCCGGGCCGGACCCCTTGTCATTGGAAGGGCCGGGAACTAGCTGTTCAACGTAGAGAAGTCGCTTCGAGGACTACGCCACAATGTCTGGACCCAAGAATGCGTCAGAGGACATTTAGGTGCGTTTGTTCCTGTTGAAAAGGGGTTTATTGGACGTGGGCCATGAATCAAGAACGGTACGCAGCGAAGAGCACTGGATCAGGTCGAGCACTGTCTCGCGCACTGCGTTGGCGATCGTTGCTTGCGCTTCGGCTGTCCTCCTCTTCTTCATTACAATTTCCCCCGCGGAATAATCATGAGCCATCCTGGCGATCTAAGAGGTGGGTACAAGAGGGTCGAAGTAGGACTTGAGGTGCGTGAACGATATTGAACGTGAACGATATTGCGTCCACGGCGGCGGAGATCGTCAGGCGGCGTAAGAGTCCATGAAATAGCCGACAGGAAATGTTCACTCGACCACGCGGTAGGGCCCGTCATACTTGGGGAGCAGTTTGGAAGACAGCCCAGGAGCGTGGGGTGGTATGTACAACCACGCGAGTGTTCCGGAAAGGAAAGTAGCGGAGGGAGGATGGTCGTCCCGGATCTGTGAAACACCTGGCCAGTTGATGACTTAGTTGAAGCTGCCCGTATTCGGCATATCGGGCAGCTTCGGACATGGGCGCATACTAGGAGGCATCAAGGATTGTAGGGCAGTAAGGTGTCTATGGTATGACACGGTTGGCGACTGTACAGAATGAAGAATGAAAAAAAACTGTTGTGACTTGCGTAGCAGTGTTGTAGGCGTAAGTAGCAAAGGTGAAAACCAGGTCCCATATGCCTGAATGGACGAAACATTTGTCGTAAGCATGTCGCCCAAAGTCTGGTAGGCCGTGCTGGGGCGATGGACAATATGGCACTGATGAATCAGGGCTTCAACTACGTCATATAGGAAGACGCGGTGTTACGAATTCGGCGGCTCGACGCCGAGGGCGGCAGGACGACCGGCCCAAGGAACCGATGACCAACGCAGCACCAGAAGGACAATCACCTTTATTTTTTCAGCGACGCGCTTTTTGTGCGCTACGTAGCCAATCAGGGGGTGTTGCGGCAAGGGCGGGGCAATCTTATCTGCAGGCCCCAATGTAGAGTGCGACCAGCACCGCGAATGTTACAGCGGCCCCGGTCTCTCAGGAGTACGCGCGGAGGGCCATGGCGAAGAATAAACCGGTTACGGAAGGATGCGACGTCCTGTGCTGTGGCAGTGGGCAGAGCGGCAGTTTCGGTGTACCGTGTGAGGAGGTAGAAGTTGCGCCGGTACAGGAGGCCATCACGAATAGCGAAATGCGAAGCTTGACGACCCAAGGTCCGAGATATGGCAAGTGTGGGTGCTTCGGAGATAACGTCAAGGAGTGAAGCGATCCATGGATCGTTGCGCTGCGCTGAGGAGACGGTGTCGATGTCTAGCGAGAACAGCGTGTGTTCAAGGGTTGAGAAGGACGCAGCCTCGGCAGGGAGAGGTGACCGGGAGAGAGCGTCAGCATCGGCATGCTTGCAGCCGGAGCGGTATACAACGCGGATTTCATAGTCTTGAATCCGAAGAACCTAACGTGCGAGGCGGCCTGATGGGTCCTTCAATGAAGACAACCGACACACCAACAACCGTGGTCAGAGACAACGTCGAAGGCTCGGCCATAGAAATATGGACGAAACTTGCCGAACGTTCAAACTATTGCCAGCATTATTTCTCGGTAATAGTGTAGTTTGATTCAGCTTTTGTGAGAGTTGGACTGGCATATGTGACGACATATTCGGCGAAGCCAGGTTTCGGTTTGGCAAGAACTGCACCGAGACCAACTCCGCTTGCATCCGTGTGCACTTCAGTTACAGCCGTGGGGTCGTAATGGCGCAATACAGGGGGAGAAGTTAGCACACGGCGGAGAGCGGAAAACGCGTGGTTGCACTCAGAAGACCACGCTGATATATCGCTGGTGCTACTAAGGAGCTCTGCCAGAGGTGACATGATAGCGGCGAAGTTACGAACAAACCGACGAAAGTAGGAGCAGAGCCCTACGAAGCTCCTTAACTCTTTGATTGTCGTCGGTTTGGGAAAGTCGGCGACATAACGGAGTTTAGCTGGGTCGGGAAGTATACCGTCCTTGTACACAACGTGGCCGAGAATCGTCGGCTGCCGCGCAGCAAAGCGGCACTTCTTGAAATTGAGTTGGAGGCCAGCATCCTTTAGGCATATCAGGACGTGTTTAAGGCGCTAAAGGTGTGTTGTGAAATCTGGAGGAAAGACGACATTGTCGTCCAGGTAGAAAAGACATATGTTCCACTTTAAGCCGGGCAGCACCGAGTCCATCATGCGGTTAAAGGTGGCGGGCGCATTGCAAAGGCCAAAAACATGACATTGAATTCATATAACCCGTCAGCTGTAACGAAAGTAGTCTTGGGGCGATCGACTTCTGCCACGGGTACCTGCGAATACCCCGAGCGCAGATTTAGAGATGAGAAGTACTGGGCGTCTTGTAAGCAATCAATGGCATCGTCGATACGCGGCAAGGGATATACGTCTTTTCGAGTGATCTCATTAAGGGCGCCGGTAATCCACGCAAAAGCGGACGGAGCCATCATTTTTCTTTACACTGTACTGCATAGTCAACGAAGCGCGCCCTTTCCTCGACACGTTATCACTCGACGGTGAATCCGTCCCTTTCATTTAGTCGTCGCCCGTTTAAGCCAGACACTTCGGGCGTGTTAGTAATGAGCTCTATGATCGCACCGCTTTCACGAACGCGTGCAGCAGCCCGATGAGGCGTCGACACGTGCTATGCCGAACTGAGCAGTCGAGTAAAACGCCACACTTACCCATAAGCAGAGGTACACAGATTCGCCGTTGGCCTGTGTGACACGCGTCTCTCGGATCAGCTGCGTAGGAAGGCGAAGCTGACCTTCATTGAAACATGTACCTAGGCGCATCAGGCCGAGGACGCTGGCAAGAAAGATTTAGCGGCAGCCGCAACTACGCACACAACACTCCCGTGGCCTACAACACGACGCTGCGAAATCGCAACAGTTTGATGACGATCTCCGCGGCGATTTCCAATGCCGCGCTGTGCTGCTGACATGCTAGCTCCGCGGCCGCTCGCCTAACCTGCACAAGCAGGGCGCGCTGCAAAACTCGCTCTGCAATTTTTGTGAGAAGGGAAACGTTAACGCTCGTAGAAAACTCGAGGAAAGTTTCATGGCCGTCGGTACGCCAGCCAAAGTGATGTTGATGAACCTCGCCTACACAATTCAGCTTTAAATCGACGCCCGAAAAGAGGCCTGCTCTTCCAAGCGACTTCGGTGATCCCGCTTCCAGCCAAGTTCGAAAAGATTGAGGCGCTCGTCGAAGGACCCGAAAAGCAATCGCTGGGGGTTCTCGGTTGCTACTCGGCCTGACTTCAGCGGCGCGGGAAGGCGAGATTTCTTTCACTCGTCAGTGAGCCTCTCCTCTCTGCGCACCTTCCGGGACCACCGGCAATACAAACCTTTGACGCTGTCAGGTTACTTGGCAGAGTACAAACCACTAAGACATTACTGCACGCCGAGCTCTTTCGCGAACTAAGCACTCTCAAGGACGAATATGAAGTTCGTCTGAAATTGGATACCTTGCCATTTGTTGAAACGCGTTTCAAGCAATGTCGTCTGCTCCACGAAGCGGCATTCCGACAGAGGGAGGAAGATGAGGCGAGACGCACGTGCAACGCAGCATGAGCACGTAGAGGGAATGAATCTGAATACTAGCAGATGCGCTGCCTCTCTTGCCAGAAGGATTTCTCCTGTGCCCCCGACGAAGCATTGTCTTTTAATAAGCTCCTCGCCTTTACAATTGACATAGAACGAGGGAGCAGGGTCTTCGAAATAAAAGGATCATGGAGTGCATGAAAGAAGTCTCAAAGACGTCAGCGCACGCGGCTTCTTAAATAGATCAGCAACCAGATCGACTTCAACGATTCGAACCTCGCATGCCTCCGGACAAACCCATCAGCGTCACGTGAAGAACACGAGTGATCTCACGATAATCAGTGGTGATCTTCATGCTGAGTTGACCACGAGTCCGTACAGTAGTATGAAGACCAGACCAAAAGACCTTTTTTTTCTGTTGCGACCCCATACTTTGGAGCTATCTAGTCCAACAGATGTTACAGATGTTACAGCCGTTACAGATGTCCGTATTGCTCTACAGTCAACACTGTCTACCAACGGTTTGCTCAGAATCGGACCTCAAGTCAGTGTCCCTAACGTGCTCGGACCAAAAACTGCCCAAGTTAGACATCCTGTCGTGCGATGAATCATAATGTAGTGAGAGCCTTTTTTGGGGACATGTTCCGCCATTCAGTACATGAAGATATCCGACTCAGTGATAGCGACAGGTTCCATTATCTCCGTTCTCCGATGGACGGCACGGCGGTGAGAGCTATCCCGAGGATTTTTACCAATGAGAGCAGCTATACTGACGCAATTAATATTCTAAGGGCCTCTTCGGGAACGGCAAGATTGAGACACATTCCTGTAGAAACTGAACACTCAGTCCAACGAGTGCCAGCTGCCACGTTGTATAGGAATGTAGAACTTGAACAACTTCATGCATGCTAATATAGGAAGATTTCATGAAAGGTCTCGGAGTTCCCGCGTCGTCCAATGCAGCAATGCTCGGAGAAGTACTGATAACGGCCATTCCACGACGTCAAGGTAAATTACAGTAGGCACAGTAGTCTTTTGAAAATAGCAGTAGGAATCGGTGAGGAACAGCAGATGAAGTGTTCGAATAACATCTGCAGTACGTCTGCGCCGAGCTTGACTGCAGGTATGAAACAGCACATTCTGCACTAGCGCTGTCTATTGGACAACATTTGCTGCACCGGACTAGGTTACCTAAAGCTACCAACACTTTTCGCCGCAGTGTTCAAAAACAGTGGCACTAGAACGAGCATGTTTCACGAGAAACATCACGCGACGCGAGAGTGGGAATTCATCTTAGGAAACAACTAGAAAGGACGTGTACTGACCGCAAATGGCATATATTTTCGGCGCACTATTCAGGGACATCGTGACAAGAACGGCCGCATAAAGGTCAGCTGCTCCCACTGTGCAGGCAGACATGTTTCTTGTACGTGTTCTAAGACCAAATTTCTGACTGTCACTGCCTGAAACAAGGAAATAGCTGAGCATTGCGTCGATGTGCGGTACACAATTTGGCAGCAGAAAACCGATGCAGAACGGACAGTGCTATACTGCTCCGGACGTTCCGAGCATGATTGAGTGGGCCAAATCACTGCGTATATGTGTTCGAGTGATTCTGTGTAGCAAGAGCCAACGTACGTTTGTTAGCCAAGAATTATCGCGGAAACTAGAGCTTTATGGCCCAGGCGAAGTTGATTTGCGCACACATGTCTTTGGCCAGCAGAGCCCCAACGTACCACAAGATGAAAATTGGTTGTGACATCAGTGCGGAGTAAGTTTTGCGGGATTTTTGTTGATAAGATCAATAAAACCCACAATTTCTGGCATATTGCTACATGCATGCTGCGTGCTTCTTGTGGACGATGCGCGCGGGCACCCCGACGAAGAAGACGAACTGCTCCTTGCTCTCGAGCTTTCGGCTGAACTGGAATATCCCAAGCATCTACATCTACAACTGGCCAGCGCTGCATTTGCCTTTTGTAAATATACATTGTAATAATCTACAGTGCATAATCATTCGTTCGCGTAGCATTTTGGTGGAGAGTGCCGTTCCCCGTCCTCGCCACGGAGCTCCGCAGCGGCCGAACCATCCAGCTTTCCACCATGGCTCCCGGTGACGACACCTCGTCTGCTTCTACTCCTGCGACTCCAACAACAACGTACGTCACGGTTGCCACTCCCCGCGATCCTGGCATATTTTACGGCCAAGATAATGTCGGCGTTGATGACTGGCTCAGCTTGTATGAGCGTGTTAGCCGAAACAACCGCTGAGACCCTACCATAACGCTAGTGAATGTCCTCTTCTATTTGGGCGGAACACCTCGCGTCTGGTTCCGGACACACGAGGACGAGATTTCTAGCTGGGATGCTTTCAAGGAGAAGCAGCGCGACCTCTTTGGAAATCGGACCGGTCGGCAGATGGCTGCAAGAAAAGAGCTTGCTACCCGAGTACAGTCTTCCACTGAATCGTATATCTCGTACATACAAGACGTACTCGCTCTTTGCCGGAAAGTCAACGAGAACATGGTCGAGGTTGACAATGTAGGCCACGTTCTCAAAGGGATCGTGGACGACGCGTTAAATGTGTTGATCTTCGACAATGTGTCTAGGCCATCGACGTCATTGTCAAGGAATTCCACCGCTTTGAGCTCTCCAAAAGCCGCCGCGTCATTCCACAGTTATCCCGTCTCCCTAACACGGCTGCGACGTCGTCGTGCGTCGACCTTACCGCTTCACCCCCATTCAATGAGGACGTTACACGTATTGTTCGCCGTGAGCTCCAGGCTGCAAGTCCTGCCCCGTTCCATCCACGTCCACTTGACCCCACCGCCACCAACCATCCCCAGCGATCTCCCTCATTCTGGCAGTTGTGCGGCAAGAATTTGCCAACCTCGGTTTTCTTGGGCCGGTATTTAGCAGCGATGCCTTTCCGATGCTAATGCCTTTTCGCGCTTTTCGCGCATGGTCCGTGGTCAGAGCGTCGGTCCGCGCACGTTATCAGCGGGATCAGCCGGCCGTGAACGGTGGATGATAAGACTAGTATAGAATAAGGCATAAGGCATCGCTACAAAATGCCTGCTCTGTCTCCCAACCTGACGCCAGACCGCTGCCGACAGCTGTGCCCCGCAGCGATCTGTATTCCCCTCTCAGATACCGCAACCCTACAGAGTGGAGAACTCCGGACGACAAGCCAATCTGCTTCCGTTGCTTCCGAATTGGCAACGTCGCTCGCTACTGCTGCACGAGCTGGACGTCCCCGTATTCAAGCTACTTTCCACCGTATCCTCGCCCATATGGCGACCCTCGCCGCTACTCGCCTCACGGTATGCCAGCTACCTCTGACGTATCCGTCGATGACAGTCGTCCCGCTCGTTCGCCGTCACCTCAGCGCCATCGGCAGAAGCAACGGGATGGTGCGTCTGCCGCCGGGGATAATGCTACATGCATATTGCGTCTTTCTTGTGCACGATGCGCGTGGGCGCCCCGACGAAGAAGATGAACTGGTCCTTGCTTTCGAGCTGTCTACAGTGACTAATCCTTCGTTCACGTTCGCGTAACAATATTATAGAAATTCCACATGACAATGACATTGTCAAGCTCTTAGAGAACCATTGTAAACCGTTGTAGACCTGTCGCTGACACGGTTGCTTACCATAAAATGACGCAAGAACCAGGAGTATATTTGCTGATCGGGATATATCACATTTGGAAAATATGTATTAATTCTTTTCACTACATACTTCGGACCAAGGAAGGTCCAAGCAGGAGAGTACAAAACTCTTAACGGATACATGCATTATCTTAAAACTTACACATGGAAATTAAAACACACCGCCCAAGCACTCCGTACAGATGTTGAACAGTACCCGCGAAGCTGAAACGTGCTGTCCCGGTGTTTATCACAGGGTTAATCCCAATGGTTTATTAAAGTACTTCTCAATCATTGGTTACGTCTTTGTGTTTATTAATGAGGTTACACACACGTTCAGCTGCGACGGAGATGACGACGTCACTGACAGTACGCCCGCAGTCCGCCGTTGTCGCTTGCGTTCGGTGTCTCGAGTTTGCTCGGAGGCGTGGTTAGGAGCATTCGCTCGCCATTGCCGCTAGTGATTCTTCGACATTAAATTGCTTCAAAATTTAATGTGTCCGTTACGTAAGACAATAGCTTATGCTCCCTCAAGCAATGGCTCATACCCCCGTAAACGTGGCCTCTCCATTACGACGACAGAAGTGAAGTGAAATTCTAGCTGGTAGGATGAGCGGCAACGCCGCCAGCTGTGGAAGACGACGACAAGGAACGTGGTAGCAGTGGCACGAGCGCGTGCCGAGCACGCGCACAACCCGAGGGGCGAAACAAGCCAGCTGCGGAAGAAGACGACGACGCTCGAGCGAATGCTGACGATGATAGTATTCTGTGGACAGGCGACTAACATCGCTTTTTTGTTTCGCCCAGCAATATAAAGCTTCGCTTTAAGATCCACACAAAATCCACAAAAGTAAGTTTAATCCGACAGGCGAAGCATCGATTGCGATAGCAAATTATATATACCGTTATACGAAGTAAGGTTAGTCGTTTTATCATCTGCATAAACTGCTGTAAACATTCGCTTATTAACTAAATTAACAAGCACGTTGTCACGCGCGCACAGGCAAGTACGAGCACATCTCACTCGATGACTGCGGGAGACGACACTAGGGGGACAAACGGAGCGATTGCGCTTCGCGTGAGCTCCTGCCTCGGCGCCTCATTTCACCCAGAAAACATCGACATTGCCGAAAATACAGTACTCCATCGTCTTCTATTAATAAAGCGAAGTTCGTGGATAACCGTTTTTAAACCGTAAGTCAATATTTCCCCACGCTCTGCTTGTTCGAAGATTCGTGAAGAACGCTGCTCTGAGCCAAGGCGGCGTCGGGCCGACGGAACGCTTCTCGAGCTCGCGCCGGACGGGCCAGGATGGCTGACGACGATGCGTCTGCGACGATCGGAGCAACGACGCCGATCGAAAAGAACGCCCAGCGCGAAGACAACGCTACCGACCTCTCGCAAAAGAAAACCCTTGATAACGGGGGATGGTTCACTGCAAAATAACACAACTCAAGGCTGATCACCGTTCTTGAGACCGGGACCGAAGCGGTGGACAAATCAGCGCCGAGCCAACCCAAACTAAAGTGGAATCCTCTCCGCCAAGAGAAGCTACCTCCAGTGCCGAAGACCGATTTCAATGTCATCATTAGACCGGCTCAAAGTCAGTCAGCTGAGCACGCATCAGATGACCCGGGCTATAACCACAGCATGTGGAAACCCAGACGTGTGCAACGAAGCCAACTTGCTTATACGGTTGCGCAACGGATCGAACATCGCCATAATCAGCACGCCAAGCATGGAGACTGCCAATGTTGCGCAGAGCGTTCCACGTGTACGTTTTGGTGCAAAAGACTATGCAGGCACGGCTTACGTGGCAGCGCCGGACAATTCGTGTAAAGGTGTGATTCACAGACTGGACGCCGGTACAACGCTGGCCGAATTACTAGCCCATCTTCGGGTACGTACCCAAGGAGTCAAAATACCTTATGCAATGCTTGGCAACTCCCAAACCATGGTCGTTACCTTTGAGGGCAAGATAGTCCCCCGCTACGTTTACTACTACGGCAGTGAGACACGTTGCTACCTCTATCGGTCATCGCGGCAAGTTTGCTACATATTGCTACACGCGTGTGGTATTTGGTTGTTTGAACGAGGAGCGGGCGCCTAGACGAAGAAGACGAACTGCTCTGGGCTCTCGAGCTATCGGCTGATCTGGCCAGCGCTGCAGCTATCTTTTGTAATTATACTTGTAAATAGTCTCCTGTACTTAATTCTTCGTTCGCGTAACATTTTTGGTGGAGCGTGCCGTTCCCCGTCCTCACCACGCAGCTCCGCAGCGGCCGCACCGTCCAGCTTTCCGCCATGGCTCCCGGTGACGACAACTCGTCTGCTGCTACTACTGTAACTCCAACCACAACGTCAACACGGCTGCGACGTCGTCCTGCGTCGCCCTTATCGCTTCACCTCCCTCCAATGAGACCGTCACGCGTATTGTTCGCCGCGAGCTCGAGGCTGCCAGTCCTGCCACGTTCCTTCCGCGCCCACTTGACCCCACCATTGACCAACCAGCCCCAGTGATCTCCCTCATTCAGGAGGTTGTGCGGCAAGAGTTTGCCAACCTCTGTTTTCCTGCTGCCTGCTCCATCTACCGAGCTGCCTCCCGACTGGTGCCGACAGCTGCGCCTCGCAGCGATATGTATTCCCGTCCCAGATACCGCAACCCTACAGAGTGGAGAACTCCGGACGACAAGCCCATTTGCTTTCGTTGACACCGCATTGGCCACGTCGCTCGCCACTGCCGCACCTCCTGGACATCGCCGTATTCGAGCTACTTTTCCCCGTCTCCTCGCCCATATGCCGACCCTCGCCCCTACTCGCCTCGCCGTATGCCTTCTAGCTCTCACGTATCCGTCGATGACAGTCGTCCCACTCGCTCGCCGTCACCTCAGCGCCGTCGGTCCCCGTCGCCCCAGCCACGCCGCTATTCGTCGCCGACCAATTATGGACCCTCCCGGACGGAAAGCTAGGCCATGCAGCTCTTGGAGGTAGTGCTGCATCACGTTCGTCCTGTCCAAATCCTCCGTTGACGCTCCTCACGAACACGAACCTAATTGAAGTAGATGTAGATGGTGTCCCGTTGATGGCATTGATTGATACTGGAGCCCAAGTGTCCATAATGAGCACTAACCTATGTCATCGCCTCAAAAAAGTTCTTACGCCTGCCGTCACTCGAGCCGTACGCGTCGCCAATGGCGCCACTGTCCGTCTGTGGTATGTGCACTGCTAGCGTAGGAATTGCTGGCCGCCAAGTTCCCGTCCTGTTCTCCGTGCTGACCAGTTGCCCTCATGACATAATCTTCGGGCTCGACTTTCTGACGACGCATTCTGCCCTCATCGACTGTTCCACCGGTACGCTGTGCCTCGAGCTTCCTCTTGTTTCCGACGTTCGCCCCGAACAACCGCACACCCTATGCACTACAGCGTTTGTTCGGTTACCTCCAAAAGCCCTAACCTTCGTCGAATTGGCCTCAACGGCAACCGTGCCTGATGGCGACTATGTCGTCGCCCCTATTCGTGATGTCCTCCTGGCGCACGACATCTCTGTGCCACACTCCGTCGTTACCCTTGCCGCTAATCGGATGTGTCTCCCCGTTGTCAACGGATGACCGCTCGAACTTCGCATCTCTCCTCGCGTTTCGCTCCTAGCGAACGACGTGCTCATAATCGAAATGATTGAAGGGAAATGGAGGAACACTGCCTGCAGCCTAGGCATCGATCACTACATAATTGAAACCACTATACCGGCCACATCACTAAAGAAGAAAGGTAGGAACGAGATCACGATCACTGACTGGGAAAAATTTTGACTCATCAGAGCACGAGACGAACCCACAACCATAGATCACCTAGACAAACGGGTGAACAGCTAGGCAAGGACGTCAAAACCGCAACCGAAAGCAGACCAGTCACAGCGGAAACACACGCAATCGACAAGACTACTATACATGTGGCAAGCACACGAAAACCTCCAAAAGAGATGGCTCAAACAAAACACAACAGAAGACTGAAGTTAAAAATTACTCGCGTAGTTAAAGAAATAGAACACCACGCACAAGAACTGGTAATGCAACAATGGGGTCAAGCATGCGACCAGATGAATGGAAAACTGGGCCCAAAAGACACGTGGCACCTACTCAGGTACCTCCTAGGCCCTGAAAATTGTAAGACGGCACACAACAAGAACATCGGCCGCATTATACACGAACACCCCCTTCAACACGACAAACTCCTCGACGAACTCGGGAGCAGATATTTAGATAACTCCGACAAGGAAACGCTTCCCGAGTACAAAGGACCTTCGAATCCAGGATTGGACGAGGAAATAACGAGGGCAGAGGTGAGGGCGGCGCTACACAAACTCGGCACATCCTCTGCCCCGGGAGCGGATGGAATCACAAACAGAACTTTGAGAAACCTGCATTAGCAATCAATCAACGCTATCACAAAACTCTTTAACATCGACGTTATCACAAAACTCTTTAACCAATGCTGGGAAAAAGGCAAGTTGCCGGCAGCGTGGAAACACGCAAAGATAACCTTCATACCGAAACCAGGGAAGAGTCTACAAATGCAAAATTTGAGACTTATCTCCCTCACGTCATGCCTGGGCAAAATGATTCGTGATTCTAGATCGCCTGCAAGAACACATGGACAAGCACGAACTCTTCCCAGCACAATGTTGGGCTTTAGACAACACCTTTCCACACAAGACCACATGCTCAGAATATCGGAGGAGGTAATAAACCCTATTCACAGTAAACGAACCAAAGCAATCCTAGCTCCGGATTTAACCAAAACATTCGACAAAGTCAAGCATGAGGCTATCACGGAAGCCTTTTCTAATCTATAGGAGTAGGCGAGCGAACCCACAACTGCGTCAAAGCTTTCCTATCCGCTAGGATGGCGGAGATACGCTTCGGGTCACTCACATCCGCACTGCACTGCGGATATGAGTGACCCACTGCGGATGTCAGCACTGCACGGGCCCGGCCCGGCCCGCGGGCCGGGCCGGGCCGTCCGAAGCGTTTGTCGGCGGGCTCGGGCCGGGCTCGGGCTTGAAGCCACGGACCCGGGCCAGACTCGGGCGCGCTCATTGAATGGCCTAAGTAGGCCTTCGAGCACACGCGACCGTTATGCATTGCATGGTTCAATGCATTCTGTGCCAAGCTGAAGTGACACGTGCAAGATGACTATCAGCATCATCATCAGATATATTTATGTCCACTGCAGGACGAAGGCCTCTCCCTGCGATCTCCAATTAACCCTGTCTTCCGCTAGCTGACCCCAATTTGCGCCTGCGAATTTCCTAACTTCATTACCCCACCTAGTTTTCTGCCGTCCTGGACTGCGCTTCCCTTCTATTTGTATCCATTCTGTAGCTCTAATGGTCCGATCATCCTACGCATTACATGGCCTGCCCAGCTCCATTTTTTCCGCTTAATATCAACTAGAATATCGGTTATCCCCGTTTGTTCTCAGATCCACACCGCTCTCTTGACTGTATATCTGATCAGATGACTATATCTTATCAAAGAAAATAGTAAAACAGATGAAGTTCTCATTTTTAACAGCGGAGCTGTTTCAGGCTGGCCTAATGTGTCCGCTGAATCCAAAAATGTGGGCCGATTCTGGCAGCAGTGCAGAAAGGGTACAAGCGCAATGGCACATACACCTGTGAACTAGCGAAGCTGAGCCTGGATAAGTCTAGCTAAGAACGGTGGGGACTAATTGCCTATCGATAGGCAATTGATAGCCAATCATAGCTAGGCGATAATGGATCTACATTCAATAAATTCCAGAAAATGCTGGGGATCACTTGGTAGTGCTTAGCCTAGCCCAAATACGTGGCCAATACCTTACGATAGCCAATCGACAGCCAATCAATAGCTCATCGATAATTGATCGATAATCCATAAATTCGGATAACTTGGTAGTGCTTAGCCTGTCCCAAATACGTGGCCAATATCTTGAAATAGACAATCGATAGCCAATGAATAGCTAATCGATAATCAATCAATATACATAAATTCTGGGAAATGCTGGGGATGACTTGGTAGTGCTTAATCTAGGCCAAAAGCCAGGGCTAGCTAGGTGCCCATCATCTCCGCTGTCTCTTTAGCATTGCGCCGCCAGTGCAAGCTACGCAAATGTTTTTTTTTCCTTTTCCGCAAAAACGAACATTGTTTCCGCGTAAGGAAAAATAAATTACACAAAGAACCACTCCTCCAACCATTTCCATGTTACCGCTTTTGCGATCGCACTATTACCAGTGTCGATACTATGGCATTATTTTAGCGCTAAGGCCAGTTACTTTTGTGCTTCAATGCATATACAGCGTTTTCCTCACAAAGTTAACTGGAACGCCCATGCATTTCGTGGGCCTGAAAATTAATATCTCGAAACTGGTTCAGTCCTGAGAATTCGTTCCAAGTGGATACGCCTTGCGAAATCAGCGGCTTATAATTCGTAGATTGAAAGATGTGCCGTAAAATAATTAATTAAAAAGTTAATTCGCGTAATTTTGTTAAATATTCAATTAGGCGTTTTGACCATCCATTAGGCCATCCATGCCAGAATTAGCTTAGAACTACATAAAACAATTAGCCTCCTTAGAGCGTCGTCGGATTAATGCGAACACAAGAAATCCTGAGATATGGTCAATTCCATACTTCAGAACGCTCTATAAGCATCAGTCGTTAATACATTACCTACCATACACATTGAACAGATACAAAAATGGCGGTAATTTCAGTGAGAAAGAACTCAGCTGACACTTTGGTCGCTTGTAATGTATCTGATGTGATTATTATTCTGCCTTTGTGTATGGTTCTGAGTATATAATGTAAATCCTGTTTCGTTTTCTTAGCAAATGTCGATCTTGTAAAATTCAGCCTCATGATATGTTGTATAGATGGTGTTGCGGTGTTTTGTATAGCTAGTATTGTTATTGTAGTGTTGTTTAAAATGCAATCTGTTAAAACTTTTTCCAATTCTGTTAACTCGCCGTGACGCAAATAATCTGTCTTTCCGTTCATAGCTATTTCTTCTATGAGGAATTCCAGCGATAGCTGGAAATATATGTGAATTATTGTGCATGTCTGCACACTGCTTGCTGTACTATTGCCTTGCCTGGTCTTCCGGGTCACGTCAAGCTACATATGTAGCTTTTAGTCCAAAATGACCGTCCAGCATGTATACTGGACAATAAATTGATTTGATTTGATTGATTTCGTCGGACACTTTTAAAATTATTATCTCGAAACTGTTTTAGTCCTGAGAATTCGTTCCAAGTGGATACGCCTTGCGAACTCGGCGGCTATAATTCGTAGATTAAAAGATGTGCCATAAAATAATTATTTAAACCTTAATTAGCGTAATTATGTTCATTCTTCAATTAGGCGTTTTGGTTTCTCGTGGAAGTAATGGCCGCCTCATCGAGTAGTTTAAGATCAAGGATTATAACTGTGCTATCTGCCACAGGCAATCTTTAAAAATTTCGTTCAGCTAAAATGAAACGCCCTGTATATTTGCATGCTAAATGACATCATAAAACCATATCGTACAAATCAAGGTAAGTGCATGCGCACCACCAGAAAAATAGTAGCACAGGCAACGGGCCGGATTACTGATGTTCCCGTGGGAGATACAAAGATTTTGACCTTTTATTGCTTATATACTGCAGCTGATTAAACCTAGAGAAGGTGAGGCTGACGATACGGTACAATCTGTAAGTAAAAAAAAGAATTTTTTTCTTACAGGCCGGGCCTGGTCATGCACACGCGGGCCCTAGCTATGCTTAGTAATGAACGCCCGGGCCCGGGCCGGGCCCGGGCTCAGTAACACGGGCCCGGGTCGGGCCCGGGCTTGGAACCATGGGCCCGGGCCGGGCCCGGTCTGGTCTCGGTCATGTATGCCCGGGCCCGGGCCGGGCTCGGGCTTTGTATTACGGGCCCGGGCTGGGCTCGGGCCTCGTAATGCGGGCCCGGGCCGGGCTCGGACCGAAAAATCAGGCCCGTGCAGTGCTCTACATCCGACCCCTTCACACTGGGATGCAGAGGAAGGCCGCAAGAATCGGTACTCTGACTCCTCCTTTTCAATGTCACGCACATACCCATGGCACAGCTGCTCGAAGGAATACCAAACCTATCGCACTCCCTTATACGCAGACCCTATACGCAGACCCTATACGCAGAATAAAGAATTGAAGAATAATATGCCCATTAGCTTGCTTTCAGTATTGTATAAAATATTCACCAAGATAATTTCCAATAGAATCAGGGTCACACTTGACTTCAGCTAACCAAGAGAACAGGCTGGCTTCAGGAAGGGATATTCTACGATGGATCATATCCATCTCATCAATCAGGTAATCGTGAAATCTGCGGAGTACAATCAACCTCTCTATATGGCTTTCATAGATATGAAAAGGCATTTGATTCAGTAGAGATACCAGCAGTCATAAAGGCATTGCGTAATCAAGGAGTACTGAAGGAATACGTGAATATCTTAGCAAACATCTACAACGATTCCACAGCTACCTTGGTTCTCCAGAAGAAAAGTAGTAAGTTACCTATCAAGAAAGGGGTCACGCAAGGAGACACAATCTCTCCAATGCTATTCACTGCATGCTTAGAAGTAGTATACAAGCTCTTAGACTGGGAAGGCTTAGGAGTGAGGATGAACGGCGAATATCTCAGCAACCTTCGGTCTGCAGATGACATTGTCCTATTCAGCAACAATGGAGACGAATTACAACAAATGACTGAGGACCTCAACCGAGAAAGTGTAAGAGTGGGGTTGAACATTAATATGTAGAAGACAAAGATAATGTTCAATAGCCTTGCAAGGGAACAAGAATTCAGGATCGCCAGTCAGCCTCTAGAACCTGTAAAGGAGTACGTTTATCCAGGTCAATTACTCGCAGGGGACCCTGATCACGAGAAAAATTTACAGAAGAATAAAATTGGGTTGCAGTGCACACGACAGGCATTGCCAAATCCTGACTGGGAGCTTACCACTGTCGCTGAAAAGAAACGTGTACAATCATTGCATTCTACCGGTGCTAACATATATGGGGCAGAAACTTGGAGGTTAACGAAGAAGCTCGAGAACAAGTTTAGGACTGCACAAAGAGCGATGGAACGAAAAATGTTAGGCCTAACGTTAAGATACAGGAAGAGAGCCGTGTGGATCAGAGAACAAACGGGGATAGGCGATATTCTAGCTGAAATTAAGCGGAAGAAATGGAGCTGGGCAGGCCATGTAATGTGTAGGATGGATAACCGGTGGACCATTAGGGTTACAGAATGGATACCAAGAGAAGGGAAATGCAGTCGAGGTCGGCAGAGAACCAGATGGGATGATGAAGTTTTTATTTTATCGTCTGTGTACAGTTATTTGCGTAATACTTTTTCGGCAGTTATCATATCTTGTTAAACTGTTGGTGTTTAAATAGTTGCTTTATATTATCTTTTGTGTAACGCCTTCAGACACTACACTTTGCTGTTTTAGTATATTTTGCGTTTCACTGTTCGTGTGTTCACTTACATCTGTAATAATCAATATTTCACCTATGTGTATTTCTCTATTCTGTACATGCTGTATTGCCCCCCTTACACAATGTCCCACGAGGGCGCTGTAAGGTACTCATAAATAAATAAATAAATAAATATGCAGGCGCAAGCTGGAATACGCTAGCGCAAGACAGGGGTAATTGGAGATCTCAGGGAGAGGCCTTCGTCCTGTAGTGGACATAAAATATAGGCTGATGATGATGATGATACGCAGACGACATTACACTCTGGGTAACCAAGGGAAACGACGAAGAGATCGAGCACCTACTGCAAACTGGAGCAGACGTAGTCTCAGAACACGCCGGAACGATAGGACAATCGTGCTCTCCGCAAAAATTGGGACTTCTCGTCATGAGATACAATCCACGAGGTCACACAAAAACCTCAGTCCCGATAGAAATATACGTGGACGACACCCTACTTCCCGAGGTCCAAACGATCCGGATACTAGGTATGCACCTACAAAGCAACGGCAAAAACACAGTGACTATCAACAAACTTACGACATGCGTGAACCAAACCAACCGTTTGATACGACGCATCGCCAAGAAACATTTAAGGTCGAAGGAAGCGCATATTAGGCGTCTAATCCAGGCTTTCGTGCACAGTCGTTTAGTGTACTCCCTCCCATATCTCAACCAGTATAAAGTGTAGAAGGAAAAGGTAAACTGCCTCATAAGACAAACCTACAAAGCAGCGCTCCACCTGCCGAGATACACCACTTCCACCGAGAGACTCCTGAAAATGGGAATCCACAACACGCTCGACGAACTAGTTGAAGCACACAGAACAGCCCAACACGAAAAATTAACCAAGACACCTGCGGGAAGACACATCCTAAGGAAACTGAACATCCCGTACGAGAGCATCTTCAGTCGCCTCAGGGTCGTCTCACTCCCAAAGAACATGCACCCGGAATATCACAGCAAACCGAGACAGGCCCGCGCCAAAGCACTCCAGAAGCACTACGCAAACCACGAGGAGGTGGTCTACGTAGATGTAGCCGAACACGCAGAACGCGATGCTTTCTCGGCAGGGGTGCTAGGAAACGACCTCAAAACAATCACCACGGTCACCATTTTTGAAAGGCACGCGGAAGAAGCGGAAGAAGCCGCGATAGCAATAGCTATCAGAAATACCGCAGCCAAAATAACTTTATGCGACTCAAAGACGGCAGTGCGTCATTTTGTCAAAGGCAGAATCCACGAACCGGCGCTACAAATCCTGAAGAAAACACATTTCACGCCCCGCCAGACCAAAATCATCTGGATCTCTGCGCACTCGTCGCATCCCGGGAACGAAGCGGCTCACAATTTCGCCCGAGGACTCGTCAACCGGGCAGTGAGCCAACCGATCCTGCGAGGAGCAAAAGAGCGAATGATAGCCTACCACGAAATGACGCAATACCATAAAAACGAAAGACTCGAATACCCAGCCCCTGACAAATCCTTAACCAAAAACCAGCAGGCGACGTGGAGGCAACTCCAAACCTTCCCCAAGCCGTACAAACTATCCATAGTCTACCCAGGAATACACTGCCCCGAATGTACCCTATGCGAGGCCGACAAAGCCGCTTTAGCACACATCTTGCACGAATGCCCTGAGCTCAAACCTAGAGCCGAATGGCAGCTATCCAACTGAGAGCAGTGGGAGGCTGCAGTGACCTGCTCGGAACTGCGGGCCGTGACCTGGGCTTTAGAAGTCGCCCTAAGGCACGGTCTGACGGCCACCTCACGAAGCCATCAAGACTTCCCAGATGTAATCTCATAAATCATTTTCTGTCGACGAATTAAAGTTTTTACCACCACCAACAGGAGCATGTCGTCATTTTGACGTCACCAAAAACGACGAACCCTCCGGACGTTTGTCGTCCGGAGGGTTCGTCCGCTTGCCGATTGGCTGCTCTCGCAGTCCCGTTGTCACAATTTTTGCATACAGCCACTTTGTGACGTTGCGTCAACTGAACAGAACACGAAACGAACAAAGAACTCCGATCGTGCCCCACACCCCCGCTATCAAATGTTCTCGCAAGTTCATCAACTGTAACTAATAACAGATTATGGTAGAGAATCCCCGCTGAAAGCTATGCTAAACTTTAGTAATTACAGAATTTTTATGAAACAAATCGTCAAAGTATTTAGCTATGTTTTAGAAAATTTTAAACAAATACACGCAAGCGATATGTATATTGAACGATGATTGGATATGTATTGTCAACCTTTTCTGAGCACTGGAATAACGCGCGCAGTTTGCCGTTCATTTCGAATATAACTTCTATGAACTGACTTAATTATGTGGACTAGAAACTCAGTAAACAACTCTGCATACGTTTCAAGTTATGGGTGTGCGAACAGTAGTATTTGAGACCGAATCCAATACGAACCCAATAGTGCCAGAAGTGAAGCGAATCGAATCGAATATTTTTCGAATAGTTTCTACATGCCATATACCCGATATATCAAACTATTTTCACGTCGTGGTATTGACACAACACTAGAAAGTTTGTCATTACACTGAGTGTTAAAAAGCATGCTATATTTTAAAAGCACAGTACTTTAGGAATAAAAAGCCTTAGGAATAACTGAAAAGTTCATTCCCAACATTAGCGCTTTTCCGAGCATACGGGTCATGCGTTATCCAATTAAGTTGCGAAACGCAGCCTCGCGGCCCAAAGTAACATTTGTGCATGCCTTCGAGCCCGCGCTGCAGAGATGTGCGTCATCTGCGGTGGTAGCAGAGCAAGCGAAAATGAAACGCCTTCATATTTAACACGACGGGAGGACACAAGTGCTGCATCTATATATAGTAACCAAGCAATACAAACGGCCTAATGCCATGTAGAAGCAATATTTTATTGATTCATCGTGGTCTTACCGGAAAAGCCCGGCTCCGTGAGCGACAGCGTGCTCTGGTGCTGTATCTCTGCTGTGCAGGATATAAAAAATGTTTTTGCTTCAATTTCATGTTTCATCATGCGCAGTCGACGACGTGAAATATTTGAAACTATTCGAAAAATATTCGGTGTTTCGAATAGCGACTATTTGATTAGAGGGCCGAATCGAATAGGGGAGTATTCGATTCGTTACTCGAAAGTTCCAAATATTCGCACATCCCTACTTTTAAGGAAGGCAGCTGGGATGTTATCCGGTCCACATGCTTTATGGTCAAGTCGTAATGGCAGCTCCATCACATCTTGCAATGTTGCAGTAATCGAACCACTACTTCGTTCCACGCGTAAGGCTTTGTGCTGTCCAGCAGGTTTAACGAGCACATATTGGAAGCACGTGTTGAATGCATTTGCTATGTCTTTTTGTCAGTGATTGCATAATCGCCTAGCCTTGTGCGAGGAACAGTTTGGTTTTCTCGGTCTGAGAGGCCGTGTAAATGTTTGGTTGGACTTTTAGATGCAAAGTGGCATAAAACCTCCGCAATGTAGTGCTCCTTGCAATCTTTTAGCCGCGATCGTAGTTTATGGCGAATTTCCTGAATGAATCTATCACGCATGGGTCCATGCTTACTGTGTCGCTTTATCGTACGCTTCAGATGACTGAATGTTCTTTTCATCCAAGCGTAGGCACTGTGCACATTTTTTCGTTTATATGGTATAAAATTTTTAATGCCATACTAGGCAGTATGACTTAAATTTCATCCATATAGAATTAACATTACCATCGCCAATTTAATGTTAGCAGTGCTTCCTCGAGATAATAGTAGCCTGCAAGTCGTTAGCAACAGAAACGTTCGTAATTGTAATAAGCCGTTATAGTTTTCCGAGTCATAGATCGCCGAGGGAAAGTAGAGGTAATATAAATCAAATTGTGATCGACATTACTTCATCCACTTTTGTAGTATGATCATTCACGCATGCAGGACAAGAGACGAAGTCCAGTATCGAAGAAGATGAAGCACTGACTCGTGTCGGACAATGAACAGTCTTGATGAGGTTATACGTTAATGCTAGCCAAGTCAAGTAGAACATCAGAGCTACGTTTCTGAATTTCACCAACGTCATGGAAGCCCAGTGAATGTCTGGCAGGTTAAAGTCTCCGGCCATCAGGATCCGTCGCTGCCGATACACAGCAAGATAATTATACAATTAATTCAAATATTCAAGCTCAGCACCCGGGGGTTGATATATTCTCGCAATTATTATGCGATTATTAGGAAACTCCTCCCTTCAGAACACGCTTTCATGATCATCATTGCTACCAGGTTTTAACGGAAATGACAATTCCGATTTTACAAGAACCAAGATGCCACCACCCCTAGAGGGGAGATGTTTGCGATAACAAGTAGGCGGAATTATGGGGTTGTCAGCAAAAGCCGAGTGCAGCCATATCTCCGTAACGATGGCTACATGCAGGTCATATGAAAACAGGACGCGTTCCAGCTGCGCTTGTTTTTTGCAAGTGCTTCATGCGTTAAAGTATACAAGGTGAAGTGTTTCCTTTTGAAGATCACATGCTTTGTTATCAGGGTTTCATTGAACTGCTCGCGCCACGCAAAGGGACCCTATAGTGCTTTTCCTCATCCCATGAATAAACTTAATAATTGACACGCAACTTGTCGTGAACAGGCTTCGCTTTATCGCCAAGCTCAGTGCTTACTTTCTCAATGTTTTATCAGTGCTTACTTATTGCCAGAGTCTCTTCCTTATCCATAGTGTTGCTTTCGAATAGTCACGTGCAACTGAAATACCCGCCTCTTAACTGGTAGCAATTTTTGAGAATTTATAGCTTTTTATTGCATTTGTAATATCGCATGATAACTGCTCTAAGTCGACTTCCACGACTCCTTCTAATCCTGTGAATACGTTCCAAAGAGTCAACAGTCACGCCAAGCTTGTCCGTGCGAATGCTATTAAGAATCCGCTCTTCAAGCACAGCCCTTGTTTCACTTGGTCCTTCCGTTATGAAAAAAACAAACAAAAAAACTACAAGGTTGTTTCTACGCGACCGCGCTTCGTGATCATTCAACCTTTAATCTTGAATAAGTAAGCTCCCTTCTCAGCGGTTTACGTACTCTTCGAGTTTTTTTCATATTTTCTTTTTCCTTCAAAATCCTCAGTACTTCATCTAGAAAAGACAGCTTGTCGTTTATTTTCCCGAATGATGACTCACTTACATTTTGTGATTGTTTTAGTTCTTTAATTTTGCAAGTATTGTCGATACTGCAGCCTCCAGTTGGGGAGGCCCAGGATTTCTTCCTGGTCACCGAAAAAGAGAAATTGAACAGACCAACAGTCAACCACGATGTCAACGCATTTCTGAGGGCATGACAGCATGACAACAGCATAACAGCTAGTGCGGAATGATGAGTATAGATTATAATAACAACTAACCTGCACAGCAAAGCCAGGCAGTGTCAAACATGCTTCTACGAAGAACTCTGTCGTACCCAGTCAAGCAACGAAGGGTATCCGGGTGCTCTATATCGATGTACAGTGACGTCACTGTACGATACCAAAGTTGATTGCCGATAACAATCGTATCGTTACAAATGAAAGTCTAGTGGCGAAGTGGATTTTCAGCCAGACGTGGGTTGTTCATGTCCAGCAGAGCATGCCCAGGAAAGAAGGCCACGTGAGCTCAGGCAGTGGTCGGAACCATAAAGGTACCTTTTTTTTTATTACGATTAAGACTTTGTCCCTTAAGAGGAAGGTTTAGTTAGGGTGCTCCTATCTAAATACATCTCAAAGTAGAATTCGTTTTTCTCGGCAGCCACTGCACCCAGTTTGACGAGGTTTGTTGTGTTTAAAAGAAAAACGTAAAATCTAGCGACTGTTGATTTCGAATGTTCAATTTAGGTCGTCAACTTTTATTAAAAAAGTGCGAAAAAATTTCCGAAGGTGAAACTATCAAGTTTACAACTCTGTAACTCAGCAATCAAAAATGGCATCACAATTATGTGAATTGCATCTAATAGTACATTGAAAGTGGACAAAATTGATATGTTACACATGAATCTTTAAAAAATTAGTAATATCGAAATACAGCTTTTCCAGAGCCCTTGTGCACAACGTAACGAATTCACGTAAGGTTTACATTGACGTATCGAATTTGTCCTCTTTGAATTATCTAATGGATGCCGTTTACAAAACCACGACATCTGTTCTTGATGCAGAGCTATTAATTTGTAAACTTCGTGCTTTTTTTTCGAACTTTCTATTTTTTTAAATTCTTTTAAAAAAGTTCAGGCCCTAAATCGAGGTTGCGCTTCCAACAGTCACTAGAATTGAACTTTCTCTCCCAAATGCACAAATTTTAATAAACTCAGTCCAGAGGTTATCTCAGAAAAGCGTTTCTGCGTTTTACATGTATTTGAATGGGCCACGTCGGAGTTGGGCCCGAGCTAAAGCCTCCTCTTAAAGCATAATTCTTGATGTGTGTGTGTGTATTATGTGTGTGCTGTGAGGCCTGTGTTGTTTATGAATTGAAGCAGTGTTTTGTGGAATCTGTTATGTGTAAAGCGGTCGTAGCTGGTTGCCGCCTTGCAGTAGGACACGCGAACGTTCCGATTGTAAGCCTGGACATGTCCATATTAGGTGCTATGCATCTGCTTGCCCAGCAAGCCAGACAGTTTGAGAAATGCTGCTCCAAAGAACGCTGCCGTACCCTCTGAAGCGACGAAGGGTATCCGTGTGCTTGACCGATGTTCAGTGACGTCACACTATGAGTACCCCAAAGTTCATGGACGCTAACAGTCCTGTCGTTACAGCTGAAGGTCAGGTGGGGAAAGTTGATTTTCATCCAGCCGTATAGGTTGTTGATGTGCAGCAGAACATGCCCAGGAAAGACAGGCCTCGTGAGCTCATGTAGTGGTCGGAAACATAAAAGTACCTGTATAAGCAAGCCAGGGAGTGAAAAAGATGATGCTCCCAAGAGCGCTGGCATACCCTTGTCGGAAACTTATTTTGAACACCGGAATAACGCGCGCACTTCGCCAATCAACAGAGAAGTAGTGACTACATGAGCTCACGAGGCCTGTCTTTCCTGGGCACAACCAAACGGTACCGATTATGGATAAGAAGCAATATTCCTATGACCCTGAAACTGACTTAGTTGTCGAAGTAAATTCATAGCAGAAGTCGCCGTCTGTTTCATATGTTCGTTGTTCCCCGCCCATCCGCGCATGCCCAATATTCACACGTGCTCAGCCTACCACAGCGCTCCGGTGACGTTGGCCAGTGCCAGAAGTTAGTTTCGTAAAAAAGGATGTCACAGATTCACTGCTCGAGGATAACGCTACTGGTAATGCGGTAGTCACCAAATCATGACTTAAAGCAAAAATTAAAAAAAAATAAGGCACTGCTGCCAGAAGGCAAGTCCTACACAATCCATAGACTTGATAGGCCAAAACATCAGGGTGACGGAGTGCTGGCCTTTGGGAAATCTACTGTACCATCGTTACCATCGTTCACATTACCATTTAACTGTTACTACGGAATACTATGCCTGAAACTCAAGTTTCCATCCATACAGCACATGTGCAATAATTTCACACTCCGATTCCACTTTAACGGCGATATCTACTCTATCTTACAAGATTTAAACACGCGCTTCCCGGGTACTGATTATCAGGTCTGGGGCCATCGCAACTACGGCAGGGCAACTATGGCAAGGCCACTACTGCAGGGCCGAGGAACAGCGCCATGTCAGCTATCAGGCGACTCGTTGTTGTGTCTGCGCTGTGCGGTGTCATGTATCACTGCAACGTGATGCTGTTGTGTCTGCGGTCTCTGGTGTCATATACCACTACAACGTACTGCGCATGTAGGATAACAATGCCTTATCACTGAGGGTTGGCTTATGCACCGGGTGTTACACGCAACACCTTCAAAATTTTTTAGAAATTGCCTGTGGGAGATAGCACAATTCTAGTCCGTGAGCTCGTATACTCGAAAATGTGGACATTACTTGAAAAAAATTGAAGGGCATAATCGACTAATTAGCAAACATCAACTGATTAAGGTTTTCTCTAATTACATTATGGCACATATTAATTGCAATCTACAAATTCTAGCCAGGGAGTTCGCAAGGCGGATCCACTGGGAAGGAATTCTCAGGATGACACCAGTTACGAGATATTAATTCCCGCACTTTGCGGAGAAATGCATTGGCGTTCCAGTTACTTTTGTGCTTGAATGAATAAAACGACGTTTTGTTAAGAGGAACCACGGTGCATTTTTACCGCGCCTTTGACGGCGCATATCTCGTAAATGCTATCAACAAAATTCTTTTCAAGCGGATGTGCCTTGCAGTCCGCCGCTGTCGCTTGCGTTCAATGTCTCGAGTTCGCTCGGTGGCGTGGTTAGCAGCATTCGGCCGCCCATTGCCGCTTGCGATTCTTCGAAATTAAATTGCTTCAAAATTAAATCTGTCCATGACGGAAGACAATGAATGGCTCATGCCCCCGTAAACGCGGCCTCTCCATTACGACGACCGAAGAGAAGTGAAAGTCGACGCTGGAACGATGAGCGGCAACGCAGCCAGCCGTGGAAGCAGACGACGACGACGAACACGGGAGCAGTGCACGAGCGCGTGTCGAGCACGAGCAAACGAGCCAGCTGTGGAAGAAGACGATGACGCTCGAGCCAATGCCGATGAGATTTTTCTGTACACAGGTGATTTCACCTAAGCATATACGATTTCGCCTAGGCATATAAAACTTCAATTTAACAATTTGAAAGTGTTCGCTGAAACACCCCTGTATATGAGCCGCATCTTATGCTCTTGTTCAGTTCTTCTGGCGAAATGACCGTCGCCGAATAAGTGCACTAAGCCATGCAGTTCGTCTTGCGCCTGTCGTCCACTTCGCTTCGCCTCTTCAGTGCGAAAGCACTACTAGCCTACGAACCCGCATTTCGAATCTGTCTGTGTGAAACCTCTGCATACAGCCCCGCGCGCTCGCGCGGAACGCGCTGTGTAGGCGTGTTTCACATGCATACCCTCTTCTTTCCACAGATACGCCCGCGTACGTATGTGTGAAATAAAAACTCAGTGACATTCCACTCTGTTAAGGTGGATGACCAGCGGAGCTGTATATATGGTAATAAACTATACTGATTTAAATGAAGACAGATACTGCATGAATTGTCATTTTCTACCGTCTTTATTATTTTGTCACTAAGGTGACTATAGCTTTGTGGTCGCCATGGTAGACGGCCATGGGTTCTGTAACGATGCCTAACGCCTCCCGCCGCCTTCGCGCCCTAATTACCGCTTCTGCTCGCGCCGTCGTTCTTCGTAGGCATGCTGTTCTTCCTCGGTGCGCACAATACGCGGCCTGCACATTACATGGCCGGAACGGAACTGAGATAACGTGTCTATGCAGTGCGCGACGTCACCAGCCAAAGAGACACACCCATTGGCTTATATTAAACGCAGCTGGGGTGCACCGACGATACGCGGTTGCTTTGTATCCAGGCTACGTCGTTTCTGGACTACGCGCTCTGTCTACTCACGCAGCCATCCGCTGGAAACTATCGCACAACAGCATGCTTTTGTTCGGAAGGGGGGATAATGCCACCTGTAGGTAATGGGTCGAGGGCAAGAGTGCGTCAAGCCCAAAAGAACAAAGAAGACAGCGGGATTCTTCCCTGCTCGAGAGCCAGCCCCGACGGACGCGTTTTGCAGTAGCCAGCTGCTCTGCGGTTTATTAAAACCAAGAGTGCTTCCGAAGGCTCGTGACAATATGCTGCTTTCGCGACTCTCCAAATGGAATATAATGTAGTAGTTGCAATTGCGTGATTATGATGTACAGTGCTGTGTCCTTTGGTGGTAAACGCCCCGTCATGCTCCTGTACGTAGCAGCACTTATCCTGCTGACCTTTCCTTTATTGATGAATCGAAATCAAAACATCCAAAGATGTGATACATCAAGGCTTGAGATAAGTGCACGACACCCATACACGGCCGCCAGGTTAGGTTAGGTTAGGTTTGGTTACGTTGTCGACTTTAAAGATTAAGACGCCGCATTGACATCGCCTCCATATTATTTATCTCACTGAGAGGGCTATATTTTCGTCACCACCTATCACAATGAATGGCTCGGAATCTTTGGATGGAAACAATTCGATTTCGGAGCCGCATAAGATGCTGCGGTTTGCACTGCAGGCCGTAGCCGCCAACCTGCTACTCTTGACTTTGCGCAATAAACATACTGCATGTTAGGCGTCACTACAGTATACGGATGACCGCAAGCCTTGCCGGTGGTCATGGTACACTAGAAGTGCACGACTCCATTTAAAGGGTCTCTTAACCACTTTTTATCGAAGTGGAGAAATGGATTTAATACTTTGCCGCAAAAAGTACTTCACTTCTCGTTAAACTCGTCGTGAAGTGAATGCACGTCGTCGGGCACAAGTTTAGCAGAAGCGGAGCTGTTGACCATCAAACACGGCCTCCGCTGTACTCCCATTCCTTCTTCAATGCATTGCACTGCGAAGGCTACAGCGGAGTGGGGCGTGGTCACAACGCTGCGCCTTCGAAATGTCACCGTGGCACGCAGTTCAAATTTCGTTTTGGATGTTAACATAGACGCCACAAATTCCGATTTTACTTTCAACGACGCGCTGAACGTAAGCCAAACGCTGTTGTCCTCAACGAGCCGCAGTGCGCTAAGCCAGTGGACTCGTCGCTGCGGCAGCGGTATACCTATGCTACGTCGCAGACCACAGCTACATGCAACTGCAGTGCGTATGCGCAGCTTTTGCTTCGTGTACGACAGGGTTTGAGTGCCTGCTCGCGCTCATAAACTCCCATCTGACCCTGCTACGTTGTGCGGACCAGCTTTACCAACGGATGGTAGCCAGATACAATTTGCGAATTTTGAATTGCTATCAATAGGCTACCAAGGCGTCTAACCAGGTTCAGCCAGGAGTGAGCGCGCGCGGGCAAGCGTGCGTGTTGTCTGACCTCAATTTTCGCGTGTTCCGAGGCTAGCTGAGCGCTCAAAACAGTCGAAATTAGCGAGACCCGATGGCTATGACACTGATAAGCAGGGTGGCCAAAGTTTCATTTCAATCTGAGCGGCCGCTGCCGAGCGTGAGCAGACTGTAGTCGGCTTCTTTCGGAAGTACGTAATTATTATTGAAATTCGAAAGAAGATTTTGGGTTACTTCAGCCTGTTTATTAAACTTCGTAAATAAATATACACAGTAACAGTATAGGAAGAAGCTCACTGATCCAAACATCCTTCTTGGTTGATGCCAGCTATAGGCCAATAGCAGGCGCGTATGGGAATCTGCTATATAACGACATAAAGCGTCCAGAAAAGAACGAGGAGCAGGCTTCCGTTGAAAAGAGCGTTTTAGAGAAAGGTGATTTCGCGTTCCCTAGCGAGCTCCACGCGCCGCGCACGACTACAAAACTTGGCTGAGAAGTTCACAGCAGCGTACGCTATCCGCGGAATATGTTTTTTGCAGCGAAGCTGTAAAGGGCTAGGTTCCCGAAGATCGCGCCCGTGTACACTGGCAATAGGCAACAATCTTGTGGCGTCTAGTTTTATGGCGTCTCGTTCACTTGGTATTTACCAAAATTGGTAGCGAACAAATGTATGACTGAATATCGGCTATCCCCGTTTGTTCTCTGATCCACACCGCTCTCTTCGTGTCTCTTTACGTCAGTACTAACATTTTGCGTTCCATCGTTCTTTGTGCGGTCCTTAACTTGTTCTCGAGCTTATTTGTTAACCTCCAAGTTTCTGCCCCATATGTTAGCACCGGTAGAACGCAATGATTGTACACTTTTATTTTCAACGACAGTGGTAAGCTCCCAGTCAGGATTTGGTAATGCCTGCCGTATGCACTACAACCCAATTTTATTCTTCTGTAAATTTCTTTCTCGTGATCAGGGTCCCCTGTGAGTAATTGACCTAGATAAACGTACTCCTTTGCAGACTCTAGAGGCTGACTGGCGATCCTGAATTCTTGTTCCCTTGCCAGGCTATTGAACATTATCTTTGTCTTCTGCATATTCATCTTCAACCCAATTCTTACACTTTCTCGATTAAGGTCCTCAATCATTTGTTGTAATTCGTATCCATTGTTGCTGAATAGGACAATGTCATCTGTAAACCGAAGGTTGCTGAGATATTCGCCGTAGATCCTCACTCCTAAGCCTTCCCAGTCTAAGAGCTTGAATACTTCTTCTAAGCATGCAGTGAATAGCATTGGAGAGATTGTGTCTCCTTGCCTGACCCCTTTCTTGATAGGTAACTTTCTACTTTTTTTTTGTGGAGAACCAAGGTAGCTGTGGAATCCTTGTAGATGTTTGCTAAGATATTCACGTATGCCTCCTGTACTCCTTGATTCCGCAATGCCTCTATGACTGCTGGTATCTCTACTGAATCAAATGCCTTTTCATAATCTATGAAAGCCATGTAGAGAGATTGATTGTACTCCGCAGATTTCTCGATTGATGACATGGATATGATCCATCGTAGAATATGCCTTCCTGAAGCCAGCCTGTTCTCTTGGTTGGCTGAAGTCAAGTGTTGCCTTGATTCTATTGGAAATTATCTTGGTGAATATTTTATACAATACTGAAAGCAAGCTAATGGGTCAATAATTCTTCAGTTCTTTAACGTCTCCCTTCTTATGGATTAGAATAATGTTGGCGTTCTTCCAGCTCTCTGGTACACATGAAGTTGTGAGGCATTGCGTATAAAGGGCCGCAAGCTTTTCAAGCATGATATCTCCTCCATCCTTGATTAAATCGACTGTTATTCCATCTTCTCCAGCAGCTTTTCCCCTGGACATGTCTTTCACGGCCCTTGTAACTTCATCGCTAGTTATAGAAGGAGCCTCTGTATCCGGTTCATCACTATTTAGAATGAAAGTAGTTTGGCTGTTTTGGGTACTGTACAGGTCAGTATAGAATTCTTCCGCTGCTCTTACTATGTCATCGCAATTGCTGATGATATTACCCTGCTTATCTTTCAGTGCATACATCTTGCCTTGTCCTATGCCAAGCTTTCTTCTTGCTGATTTAATGCTGCGTCCATATTTTACGGCTTCCTCAACCTTCCCCACGTTATAATCTCGAACATCCCTTACTCTCTTCTTGTTGATCAGTTTTGACAGTTCAGCGAATTCTATCTGATCTCTTGAGTTGGACATTTTTCATGTTTTGTCGTTTCTTTATTAGGTTCTTTGTTTCTTGGGAGAGCTTACCTACTGGTTGCCTTGGTGCCTTACCTCCCACTTCAATTGCTGCTTCTGAGATCAACCTAGTTACGGTTTCATTCATTACCTCTATGTTGTCTTTATCTTCCTGTTCTAAAACTGCATATTTGTTGGCGCGCACCAGCCTGCCTGAATTGGTCTGCTTTTACCCTTACTGCCTCTAGGTTGGCCTGTTTCCTCTTGACTAATTTTACTCCTTCTCTCTTCAAATTGAGAGAAATCCTGGACCTCACTAACCTATGGTCACTGCACTTTACGTGACCTAACACTTCTACATCGTGCACTATGCTTGGATCGGCGGAGAGTATGAAATCTATTTCATTCCTTGTTTCTCCACTAGGGCTTTTCCAGGTCCACTTCCTGTTGGTGCGCTTCCTGAAGGAGGTATTCATTATTCGGAGCCCATTCCTTTCCGCGAATTCTACTAACATCTCTCCTCTTGCATTCCTAGAATCAATGCCGTAGTTGCCAATTGCTTGCTCACCAACCTGCTTTTTCCCCACTTTTGCATTGAAGTCGACCATGACTACAGTATAGTGAATTTGCACCTTTCTCATTGCTAATTCAACATCTTCATAAAACTGTTCCATTTCCTCATCATCGTGACTAGAGGTTGGGGCATAGGCTTGTACTACCTCATTTTACCTCCTATTCAGCTTTATTACAACGACTGCTACCCTCTCATTAATGCTGTAGAATTCATCAATGTTGCCCGCTATGTTGTTATGCACTAGAAATCCTACCCCGGATTCTTTCTTACTTGGAAGACCTCTGTAGCAGAGGATGTGGCCGTTAGTCAGCACTGTGTAAGGGGGCGTGGAGCAGAGGTAGAATACCCGGTCTCAAATCTGAAGGTCGTAAGTTCGAATCCTACTCCATTCCACCACATTTCCAGGCATGGAGTGGTGCCTGACACCGGCAAGAAAAAAAATATATATATCGCCGAGAGCTAGTGGGGCAATACTAGTTCAGGTGCAACCAAACTAGGAAGGCCCACTAAGCTTCATCAAAGTCACTCCCTCACCAGAACAGGAATTGGCCTCCCTGGTGCAGTATTCGGCCTCTACCTCCCTCATGACTCCGACAATTAACCCATGGCACACCTTCAGTAAGCCACAATCTTGGAGCAGCCGTGGATTCAGGGAAACGGGCTCGTCTCGCACCGCGGAGGCCCGGGCTCGATTCCCAGCCAAACCAATATTTACCAAATTTTCTTTTTAAAGCCACTAATTTACTTTGCTTACAGAAACCTCCCTGAGAAATGTGACGTCAATCGGAGCATTTTTAGGCATGTTAATACTCTTTGCGGCGTGGGCTATTTTTCGTCACGGCATAGTTTCGCCAAAGTCCGAGCAAGGGTCACCGTCAACATGCCATTTAATGATAGAAAGAAGGTTAATAACCCAGTTATATGCCTAAGAATCATTAAGACTAATGAAGCGTAAAGAACCTAATGGACAGTAAATAATTACTAACCACCTCTAATTACCAATTAACTGCGAGGCTAGTTAACATTCATTCAGGCTAAATTGATTATCCTAATCGAGAAAGTTGACAGTCACTTTAGCATACATACACTCTTTGGATGAAGGCAAAAGCCTGTGTGATCACGAGACATTCTCATTCCAATGCATTGTTACTTTCTATTTTCTCGCACGAAAGGTCGTGGGTTCAAGTGCCTTAATTTTACCTTAATTTACTGTGCCTTACCTAACTTCGCCCTAATTAACACCTATGGCCGTGGGTACGGCTCCTACCAAAGTTCGTGGGTTTGAGTGCCTAAATTATTTGTACCTTCATTTACGGTACCTTAATTTCGCCCTAATTAACACAAAGGGTCGAGGGTTCCAGGGCCGTAATTGACTATCTTAATTACCTGTGCCCTAACACGAGAAATCGAGGGTTCCAGTGCCATAATTGACTATATCCTAATTAACTGTGCCTTAATTAACACCAAAGGCTGAGGGTACCAGTGCCTTAATTGACTATATCCTAATTACTGGGCCTTCAATAACTTCGTCCTAATTAAAAGCAATGGTCTTGGGCTCGATTGCCTTAATTATACCTTAATTTAGTGTACCTTAATTAACTACGCCCTAATTAACACCAAATATCGAGGGTTCAACTCCCACCAAAATTCGCGGGTTAGAATGCCTTAATTAATTCTACCTTAATTTACTGTACCTTAATTAACTTCGCCTTAATCAACACCAAGGGTCGTGGGTTCCACCATAAATGGTGACACTATGAATTTTGGTGCCATAACGCTGGATGGTCAATTTTCCAACCCATGTGCCATCTAAGGCTTCCACCTTAATAAATATTTTTAAATTATTTAGGCCCAATCTAGAATAATTAAAGGTACTAAAGAATAATTAGGTCTAATTTTGATTGAATAACATTAAAATGATGAAAAATAATTACGGGAATTGATTAATTACGGGAAATAAGATGACTTAAGCCTAATTAAGAGTAATTACGATGAAATTAAGCCTAGCGAAACCTCCTTAAAATAATGAAGGGTTATGAAGCCTAATGGAGACTAAATAATTACTAATCACCACTCATTATTAATTAAATGTGAGGCGAATTAACATTAGTTTAGGCTATATTAATTGACCTAGTTGAGAATAATGAAGGATAAGTTATTTACGCCTAATGTAGTTTAACTAAATGTACTTAAGAATGATTAGGCTCAATTTTTATTGAATAACATTGATTACGGATATTCAGGATTAATTAAGGTAAATATGATGACGTAAGCCTAATACAGATTTATTACAATGATATTAAGGCTAATGAGGATGAATCGATGGTAAATAAACGTAGTGAGGGTAATTAAGATTGATTTAGGTTTAAATAATTAGCATCTTCAAATGTAATGAGGGATAAATTAATAAGATCTTATATAGAGCTGAATCATTAAATTAAGGTCATTCACGGTTCATCAATAATAATAATGTTGACTTAAGTCTTAAGAATACAATTACATAAGTTAAGCCCAATCAAGATTTCTTAATATGGCCAATTACAATTAATTCATGTTACATGACAGCCTAATTCAGGTTAATTACGATTATGGAACAGGTCATAGCAATACTTGCAGCACATTGCGTCATCCTCAACACAGGGAGCCGCGGTGTGCGTAACTCGGCCACGCAATCATTCGTTGCACGAGTGCAAGATGAGCGACTGCAAATAATGCTTACGCAGGATCTGTCTAGTCCTACGAGGGAGTTCCTGCAGTAGCTTTGTTCGCAAGCAGTCGCTTCAGTTGCGCGAAGCAATGAAAAGACGCAAAAAACAAATGGTCGGTCATATTAAAGACCCTATACCTTCGGAAAAGTACCGCCATCCTTTGAACGCCGCTTCTCTTTCTCCGGTACCTCCGATTGGACGATGATAGAGCGCGCGCCCTTTCACTTCTTTATATTTTCTTTTTTCCCGCCTCAGAGCCGTGTTGAAAGTCACTCTGCGCAGCCGCCGTCGCGCGCGCCCGGCCTGAAAGCTTCAACGGGGGCTTTCGAGGGGCGCCACCGTCGACTTGCTTCCGCAAGCAAAAATAAAGAAAAGAACAAGCGTTTTAGGAGAGGAGACGGCGGAGGAGAGAGGTTATATCGGTGGATAGGCTTATCTGTAAGCTGCGTTGCTCTCAGCCACGTGGTTCTTCCCAGTTACGTGGCAGTGGCGGCGTTCTGCAAAGGTGGTACATGACTAGCACAAACGCGATGGGGCTGGAATCCGCCTCGCAGAATGGTATAGCTCGGGACATTTGCACGGAATCTTGCAATCTCGCTTCTTTCATCCACGGCGCTCCGTCACACTGTGCCTGGCTGGCTCGGCTGTCGACGGTCTCGCGATAGCGATAGAAAAAACAAAAAATATTACGACGGCGTGCGCGTGTTCTCATGACGTGCTTTCTTCTTCCATGGCGCCACAGAAACGCCTCTTCGAGACGCGTTAAAACATGGCGACCCTGCGACGAGAACATTGCCGGAGTGAACATCAGAGTGCTCAGCGACGTGAACTTGCCGATACCTGCGCACGCAGGTGTCGACAGAAGCAAGCCTGGCGGTTCTGGACTGCGGCACGTTTTGCGCAACCCTCGCGAGAAGCGACGAGCTATACGGTGAGGACGCGCCTTCGAAGTTTGCTTTTTAGACTTGTAAACACCCACCGAGCACAGTTTCGGGGTTCGGCCGCTGGCATCTCCAGTCTCATTGCAAGACAGCTCCGTTCGGTGGGTGTCTACTTGCGGACACTTTCTGTTGCTACGCAGCAAAACGTTGAAAGGAGCCGGAGCGCAAGCGTATATAGTTGTGCAGCAGGATATAGTGCCATGTTTAAATCAATAACTTGAGACATACTTTGAAACCTGAAACGTAATTTTTATACGTGTAATTGTGCCTTCCGATATTCGCCACCTAGAAACACAAGTGCATATCCTGATCCCCATATGGCAGTAAACATCTCTCGTTCTTGGTGGGCGTGGCCAGCTGGGCGCGGCCAGCTGGGCGCGTTCTGCTCGCCCACAGACGGCGCCGGTGCGAGTAAGAAGGCGCCACAAAGCAATGTCAAGTGCAGTACGTACTACTTGCATGCTGATAGAAATGCGCTAGCTGCGCCCCTGTAGCTTTGTTTTCAGAGGCACGGAATGTTATCCGCGAGTGTCGTGGTGCACAAGCGCCGGTCCACTGGGAGCCCAGCAAGCGGAAGTGCGCTTTCAGCCACGGACCAAGAGCGCAGCTGCTGGAAAGGTACTTTCAGGGAACCGAATGCTGTTCCCTAACCCTCGAAACGTCCCTGCGTGTTCCCACTTACCAATGCTGACGCGACGAGGAGGCCGGAGCTCCGGCGTTGGCACCGCGGCAACCGGTATCTTCGTCGGACGAGCTGCTCCACCGACACACCAAATCATCACTGTCCGACAAGACCACGAAATTCCCAGGCATGGCGGGCTTATTCCGAACGGGGAACGTGCCCACTGTCCAGGCGACACAGAAACATCAGAGCAGGACGGACCGAACGGAGGAACGAGAGCGGAGAAAGAAAAATTACCGAAATCACACACCACGGCGATTCACTCGACCAACCTAAAGGGCGCTCTTCAAAAGAACTGCGTAGGCGACCGCTGTAGGCGTGGCTGTAGGGAAGCTTGCTTATCTACGCGTTGTGCCTACCGCTGGCAACTGTCAAGTCATGCTAGCTCAGCATTCTTTCGCGCCTGCACTATTCATGCCTGCGCGGTTACTGATACGAGGGCAGACTATGGAGGCGAAGTTCAACGTAGTCGCAATTCGCCGCCGTTACTTCACCGCTCACAACCTCGAGGGAGCATTGCGCTAACGCGTCTCGCTTCGTTTTATCGGCAGTGTTGTGTTGGTGCTCTGGTCGTTTATATTACATGAAGCCAGAGCTCGGTTGGGGCGACAGTGGATGACACATTCCTTCTCGAATGGTGCCTGCTGTCGTGATGGGCCGCCGGGTAGCTCATGCCAGGCGTGCTCCTATAGATGAAGTCCAAGCGCCGTGAACTGCGGGGACAGAAGAACCCTCGTTTTATTCTCGCGTCGTTGTATATGCACTTCCAAGCGCAACATCACCTGATCATCTCGCGGCTCGTAAATACACACCAAAGCACAAGATGGCATAATCATGACACCCGCCGGGGTGGCTCAGTCAGCTAAGGCATTCCGCTGCTGAGCACGAGGTCGCGGGATGAAATCCCGTCCGCGGCGGCCGCATTTCGATGGCGGTGAAATGCAAAAACGCCCGTGTGCTTGCGTTGTAGTGCACGTTAAAGAACCCCAGGTGGTCAAAATTAACCTGGGAGCCCTCCACTACGGCGTGCCTCATAATCAGTACTGGTTTTAGCACGTAAAACCCCAGAAAGAAGAAAACATAATCATGACAGACGTAGCTATCTCTGCTCGCCGTGTGTCTCGCCTGGCGTGACGCATGACATGCGAAAGAGGAAGGCCGCGATTTTGTAGCGATTCCTTCTCCGACAATCATCCTTCTTGCGCTTTGTCAGTGGTCCGAGTGACGCCCCGCCCGCGTTATGAAAGCGATCAGCCAGCCGCGAACGGTTTGGTGATAAGAGTGGCATATAATTGAGCGCACGGCATCGCTACAAAATCGCGGCCCAATTCTAGCCAGTCAGTATGAGGTGTAAGGAATTTGCGTTGCTGTTGTTGAGTGGCTGTGATGTGTGGAGTGCGCGACACGGTGCGGTGGATGGAGAGTTCCAGGAAGCGACGCCAGGAGAAGGTCAGCCACTGGACCGGGAGTTGAAGACGAGCCGTCGGGTTCCGGACCCGAGCCACCAGGACTTCACCCGACCGGGACCTCCTGCCAACCCATTCCTGGGAGCCGCCACTCTACCCGATCAAGAACTCCTGCCCGAGGCCGGCGAGCTTCTGCGCCCGTGGGCAGAACGTGAGCAGTCAGGCTACGGGCCCGAGTTCTACGCCCAGCTGCCTGGCCTAAAGCCCCTATATATAAAAAGTAGCGCCATTCTTAGATCTTGCCGCCACCGCGCTCACCCCGGCGTTTCCTCCTTGCCGCCTCCTGTCGCCCCAGCCTCCTCCGCTCCCCCATTGGACAATCCGTGTCACGTGGAAGCACGCGTTGTGCTTTTGTATATTTTTTTCTTTCCAGCGCGCTCCGACTGCCATTCTCGGGCCTGTGCGACGAAAGTGCTGTACGCACAAACGGATCAAACGTGTTATGGACAAGAACTTCGTTGTGATGGCATGCTGCTGCGCCTTAAGTTGCCGCAACCGACAAGGCGAGGGCAAAAGGCTTTTTTTGTTTACCATCCGGCGTGCGCAAACGTTTGCTGCACACTTGATATTTGCGCCGTCTCGCATCGTTGCGTTGCTACTTCCAAAACGGCATTATTAAGACCAGTTACTGACTGACGAAGCAAAATCGCGCCTCAAAAACTTCTCCGCAGGGCGCGATCGAAGTTTTCCTCGGATTTCCTTTGGTAGCGCGTTAGCTGTCGTCTGCCACGGCAGGCCCGACGCAGGCGGCGCCACTCTCGATATGGCGCCTCGATCGCGCTGGTCGCGCCGAGCGCGATAGTGGAACGGAGGAGGAGAGAAGTGAATGGCGCTACTTTTTATATATAGGGGTTTTAGCCTGGCCCGAACGCCGGCGCCATCTGCCCGTGCCGCCAAGCCGCCTGCCTTCCCTCTCCAAGCCAGAGCTGCTGTACTCAGGGCCGCGATTTTGTAGCGATGCCTTATGACTTATTTTAGAATAGCCTTATCATCCACTGCTCACGGCCGGCTGATCCCGTTGATAACGCGAGCGGACCGTCGCTCTGACCACTGACACAGCGCGATAAGCGCAAAAAGGCATCTTTACTTTAAAGGCATCGCTACAAAATACCGCCCCTGATCGCCTATTCAACGGTTCATTACACCAACTTTTTGTGAGACCAACGCCGCTTCTTGCATCGTCTCATCTCCGCGTCGAAACTGTTGTGTGCACTCACGTACAGTCAACCACAAAAGTTTGCGGACCACGCGAGCGCGTGCCAGACTGCCTATCCGCGCCACCTAGCGGTACGCCACCTAGCGGCGACAGGGGCGCTCTCCCGGATATGAGCCCTCTTGGCACTCGCCTGCCTGTTAATTTTTTATTCCCGTGCATGACATTGTTAGTTCGTTGTGTTGACGCAGAGCGCTGTCTGCGATAAGACCGCCACATATCTGGCTTGATAGCAGTATCGGAGCAATCACTGCAACCTTTGTCGACTGGTGTGCCAGTGGGTAGATAAGTTTCACGAAGCGCTGCGACGATTTTTTTACGCGACGTTTACTGGCGCACTTTGGTTGGCAGCATCTTGGTCCAATGAGTGTTGCTGCTTCTGCGTCTTGAGAGAAAGGGTAGGGAGGTGTTTCACTGTCATCAAAAATAAAGAAAAAGTGGATGCATAGGAAATTTTCTTTCACACATAGGCGCATCTTCGCATCAGTCGCTGAAAACGTAGTAGACTTGCTTCAGGCCACGTGGTGATTGCCTATTTGGAAAGATGCCGCTGCGTGTTCCACTTGACGAAAGAAGGCACATTGTGCGTTTATTTATAGAGGGAATACCTCAGCGCGAAATCTGCCGCCGAACCAACAGGAGCCGGACTGCCGTGAATAGGATTATTCAAGCTTTCCGCGAAGATGACAGATTCACAGATATGGAGCGCAGTGGGCGTCCAAGGGCCACTACTGAGGAAGAGGACCGCCTGATTACGGCCGCCATCGTGGCTGATCCTTTTCAAAGTGCAGAGGATATCCGAGAAGTGCTCTCGCTCACGGTATCGTCTGAGACTGTTAGAAGAAAGCTGAGTGAGCTTGGCCTGCAGTCTTTCGTAGCAGCACAGAAGCCCTGCCTCTCAGACAGCCAGCTACAAGAACGACTCATGTTCGCTACAGCAATGAAAGATTGGACAACAGAGAAATGGGGCGATGTCATCTTTAGCGACGAGTCAACTTTTTCCACGCGCTGGGACCAACGGAAGCGGGTTTGGCGTCCACTAAACTGCAGGTGTGTTTACAGTGTATTGGCATTAATTCACGAAGCTAATTCTGCATCACAACATGTTTCACCTAAAATGAGCTTTTGGACATTACGAGATTTTTCTGTAGTGGTATTATGTTGAAAACATTAACGATTGTTTCATAGTACTACTTACTCTGAAGCTAATTAAAAGCTGCCAGTGGGTCTTTCAGTACTATCTAATGATGTTTGCACGTTTTCTATTGCAACTCTATAACAGCATTATAAAGTTCATACGCAAGAGGAATCACAACATTTTTAGACGCGCCGCTGGAACCCAATTGTTTGCTATTTCTTGCAGATATCTGCCTAATTACACACAGAGTGTTCTATCCAGTGGACGGTGTTCCGTGAGCGTGTGGGGAGCAATCAGCAAAGATGGCCTTGGTCCCCTTGTGCGTCTGGAAGGGCCCTTCACTGCGTCACGGTACTGCGACGTCATCACTAGACACCTCGTTCTGTATATGCGCTGGACGGTCCCTTCAGCGACGGCTGCTATTTTTTTCAACACGACCGCAGCCCGATCCATAAAGCACGTATCGTCCAGTCATTGCTAGAAGAACATGCTGTTTGCCAGCTTGAGTGGCCTCCATGTGGCGCCGACTTGAATCCCATAGAAAATGTCTGGGGCATGTTGAAGAAACGGCTGTCCACACGAGCCAACCGCGGCCGCACGGCCGATACGCTGTGGCAAGCGATCGCACAAGAATGGGAAAGCCTGCGCGGTCGACCGGAGATTACTGAATCTTTGTACGAGTCGATGCCCACACGCATCAATAAGGTGCTAGAAAACGGCGGACATTTCACTTCCTACTAGATCATTGAGAGACCTATGTTTCATGACACTTCTGTAAATGTCTTGTGAATAAATTCATCCCCTTCAGACACGAATTATGATGCACTGTCTGCAAATGCGTCAAATGCGCATGGCATCATTTCAAGACGCTCACTATTACATTCCAAGAAAGAAGACGAAGCAATGTGCTGTTTTGTGCGAGTTTCAGTAAAAAAATTAATTAGCGTATAACTCATTATCTAATTATTCTGAAATCCATCAGCTTCAATGCTTGCATAAAAGAATCAACTATTAGGCCCGAAACGCATGCACACTTGCTTTTTCGGTTGTATTCGTGTCGACCGGAGAAAAAAAAATACTCTTGACGTTGGTCTTGGAACGCGGCACGTCGAACGATTGTCTAACATGGTAGTGTCTCCAGCAAAGTGATCATCTGCAGCAATACGCAGGACAATGAAGTTAACTGACCGCTAGTTGTCCCATCAGGAAGCGGACACGAATGTGCACACTGAGTTTTAGGTCATTTGAAGAAACACGTGGCGTGGGACGCGCCTCCGAAGTTCGAGTCCCCAAACGAGGACGCCGTGTCGCAAAGGGTTATAAAAAGAGTCATCGCACCCGATTATTTCTTATTTTTCTAAATGTAACCACTATAGCAGCGCAGTGGTTCGGGCTTTGCGCAGCAAAACCTGGGCGCAGGCGATCAAATCCCGGCCGCTACTGTCACTTAGCGATGGGGGAGGAACGGGAAAATTCTGCCTACTGACTAAGCATCTGTGTCCCATGGCTGCCTCACCACTCACTCACGCACTCACGAAAAAAAAAAACAGCGTGGCTACGCGAAAATAGAACTGATAACAGCCGAAGAATACGCTGTCTGATTACTTGTACTGATATTCTGCTCTCAAAATATAAGCAAGTAGCCCTGGCTAACAAAGAGCGCGTCACGTTGAAAGAGATAGGTAGAAAATATTTGCGCACAGTGCGAAAATAGACAGGCCATAGATTTAAGGAGGGATGCGTCTTCAACGTAGCGCTGCTGTCGATCGCTGGTGACGTAGCGGAAGTGTCGCGAAGAGGCTCTTGGCCACGCGCTCGCGTGGTCCGCAAACTTTTGTGGTTGACTGTACACGCGTGATATGCCCGAACTTACGTGCTATACACTGTAAACGAAAATACCCCCGCATGGGAATTTTAAGGAGGTGATGTGCCCTATATACTCCCATCCTTCAATATTTATTCCGATGTATGGGAGGAATACAACGGCATTCCCTCGTTTCACTCCGCTCACAACCTGTGGGAGGATAAGGGCGGACATGACGTGATTTTATTCCGCCTTCAAAATTTTGTTCTCCCCGGGAACTCCGCACAGGGAGTTTTAAAAAACTCCCCTGCCAGAACAGGTTGGTCAAGTGGTGCTTCCCATAAGGCTGTGCGCCGCGCCAGCGACCGGCCGCGTTCGGCGGAGTCGGCGGTGCTCATGGCTGACGGTTTGTTTACATCTGTGAAGTGTCGTTCCGTGCCAGCGTTTCGCCGATTTTCTTTCCTATACTTCCTTCCAGAAAGTGTTATAGGCCTGTCTGAAGCTCACTGCATCTCATCTTCATGTGCGTTAGCTGTGATCACTCTGCTGGCAACGATGAATGCAAGAGCAACGATTTCAAGTGCGGAAAAAGGCTTAGTTGTGACCACGAAGCTGCCGGTTGACTCGTGATGTCGGCTCGGGTTTCTGGCTGTGCTTCCGTGTTGCGTGACCTTGACTTGTGTTCCTCAGTGAGTTCAATACCACTTTTATGTCCTTTTGAGTATATTCTGACAACGTCCGGTGTAAAGTGTCGCGTAGCAATGGCAACAGCAGCCACGGTTCGAGCGACAACGTCCGTGATAGCCGCACACGAATGCCATATTCCGAGTTCGTCACGGTGCTGTGCTGCCAGTAAGTTAGACCGTGGTGCAAGCAACTCTTTTATGAATCTGTGTACGGATATCCTCGCCCAAGAAATACGGTAGGACGTAAGGGCAAAGTTCTGACTGGTGTTGTATAAGTCTGTTGCCAGTCTTAGGGGTCAACGTTGCCAGACTGCTTGCCAAATTTGACGGGGGAAAACACCGCCAAATATAGCGTCCGCATTCACGCCGTTTCCGAGGCGCACAGAGTTGCCAACTCCAGGTAGTACCGTAATTTTGCTCCATAACCCGCGCGCTTTGTGCGGGCCGAGTTCTCCGACGGCACGAAGTGAAACCGAGGCGCGTCGCATAACACTCGGACCGTTTTCTCGCGCGATGGGTGCTACGTGTACGCGTAGAAGCTTTCGCTGAGCGAAACCGAGACGCGTCGCATAACACTCGGACCGTTTTCTCGCGCGATGGGTGCTACGTGTACGCGTAGAAGCTTTCGCTGAGCGAAACCGAGAGTCGTCGCATAACACTCGGACCGTTTTCTCGCGCGATGGGTGCTACGTGTTCGCGTAGAAGCTTTCGCTGAGCGAAACCGAGACGCGTCCCATAACACTCAGCGAAAGCTTCTACGCGAACACGTAGCACCCATCGCGTGACAAAACGGTCCGAGTGTTATGTGACGCGTCTCGGTTTTGCTCAGCGAAAGCTTCTACGCGTACACGTAGCACCCATCGCGCGAGAAAACGGTCCGAGTGTTATGCGACGCGTCTCGGTTTCACTTCGTGCCGTCGGAGAACTCGGCCCGCACAAAGCGCGCGGGTTATGGAGCAAAGTTACGGTACTACCTGGAGTTGGCAACTCTGTGCGCCTCGGAAACGGCGTGAATGCGGACGCTATATTTGGCGGTGTTTTCCCCCGTCAAATTTGGCAGGCAGTCTGGCAACGTTGATCCCTAAGACTGGCAACAGACTTATACAACACCAGTCAGAACTTTGCCGGACGTAAGTACGTACTGTGAATAAAGCTTCTTACTGAGCGATGTGAATTGAATTGTTATCGCGCAGTTTTGTTTTGATCACGTCGTTGCTTCGGATATTGCATTAACATCAGCTCCATCCAACATACTGATTTAGGAGCATACCTGCTGGCTCCGAGCGTGAGGATTCGTTTGCCAGATGAGCGATATGGCTCCGTTTCACAGCCGAGAGACATTGCTTGGACGCGGAGCAAGTAGTGCGGTCAAAAAAATGTATGACTACGCAATTTTCGGTGTTACGTAGGCTGCTACGGGTCATGCTCACATGTAATAAATTGTTGTCCCGCCACAATTCTTTCGCATGAAGCTAATTTTGTCATGAAGCACGCGCACGTACATTTTTCTTGCGTACTGTAACTAACGCACTACTTTTTGGCCGCGGACGCCGGCAGTGTGCGAAGTCGCTTCAGCGCTCACGGAATGGCATTCTAATTTTGAAAAATTATGCCATGAACCTTGTTTTTTCAATATTCTAAGTTAACAGTTCCGTGTGGATTTATGTTTCATGTTGCTTTCAGAGAGATCGATCTCATATGTGCGAGCCTGTGAGTCGTAACTCTGAAAACACTACAGCTGCTCGCTAGGCCGTTTCGAGGCCCACATTATCGTGGCTATATATACTGGCAGGGTTGCTTCTTGTTGTGTGTCGGGTGTGCGTTGGATGGCCTTCACAGTTCTTCGTCGGGTGTTTCTCAAATGTTTGTGTTATGTATTGCTTGGTCTGTTTGGTCTCGTTCACTTGTTTCGCAGAATTTGGCTTATGCTTGTGTGTATATTTCGGAATTTGACCCGAAGCCTCTACATAAAAATTCTCCACGCAAATTGACGTGTCTTTTTTATACTCCCGGTGCACCTCGATAAAACTCCGTCCAGCTCGAAGTAAAAAATAAAAATGACAGAAAAAAAGAACTCCGAAGGCACCACGCAAAAATTCCGCCCGCACGGAGTAAAAATTATACTCCGATCATTCAGAGCATAATAAACTCCCAACCGGGGGGTCGCTAGAGGACAAGCATTATACTCCCACCTGAGAGTTATTTCCGTTTACAGTGTAGTTACCATTATAGCTCTGAGTGTTTCTTGCCATGATATTTCTTTGCAGTGGGAAAGCCAGCTGACAACGGGGCCCGATAACGGGGCCCGATAATGCTATCGCGTTCCACTCTTAAATGCGAAGCCTAAGCGCACTCCAATTATTTTTCTTTCAGTGTTTATTCCATAAAGAAACTGACGGAATACGTCAATGCGTGCTGGGAAACCGGACGCGTACCGCAGCAATGGAAGACAGCGCACGTCGTGCTGATACCAAAGCCGGGCAATTGCGACTGCAGCTAGAGAACCTCAGACCGATCTCCCTGACTTCGTGCGTGGGGAAGGTACTGGAGCACGCGGTCCTCACAAGGCTGACCAACTACCTCGAGGACCGCGACCTGCTCCCCCACACTATGTTGGGGTTCAGGAGAAACCTCTCTACGCAGGACGCGATGCTACAAATCAAACACCAGGTCATAAACAGCCCGACCAGGTCCACTAAGGCCATACTCGGCCTGGACCTGAAGAAGGCCTTTGACAACGGAACGCACGCAACCGTACTGGACCAAACTGCAGGAACTCGGCCTTGGCGAACGAACGTACAATTGCGTTCGAGACTTTCTGACGAATAGAAAGGCCAAGCTTACTCTCGGGGAGCTTACTACCGAACAAATAGAGTTGGGTAGCGCCGGCACCCCGCAGGGATCGGTGATATCGCCCATGCTTTTCAACCTAGCTCTTTTGGGGTTGCCGCCGAAGCTAAACGAAATCGAAGGGCTCAATCACAGCCTCTACGCCGACGACATTACGTTGTGGGTTACCGAGATAGAACACACGTTGCAACGTGCTATCGAGACGGTCGAAGAATACTTGGAGAACACTGGACTGACCTGCTCCGAAGAAAAGCCTGAACTGTTAGTTTACAGACCTACGCGAAGAGGCCGCAAGCCGAACGGCGAGACGAACGACGAGGATCCCGGTAGGGACGTACGACTAACGACGTCCGACGGGCACCCCGTACCCAGTGTAGATAGCATGCGGGTTCTGGGCATACACATCGCGGCCAATGGACATAATGGCGAGACCATCAGGAGACTGGAAGGCGCGGTTGCACAGACCGTCAGGTTACTCAGACGCATATCCAACAGACACAGCGGGATGAAAGAAGGTAGCATGATCAGACTAGTTCAGGCCTTCGTAATTAGCCGAATAACGTACGTGGCACCATACCTCAATTGGCACGTTGCGGAGAAGACAAAGATGGAACGCTTAATCAGAAAGGCTTACAAACAGGCAATAGGGCTACCGATCAACACAAGCACGAACAGGTTACTGGATCTAGGTCTACATAATACGCTGGGGGAATTGATAGAGGCACAGAACATAGCGCAATACGAACGTTTTTCCAAGAGCAGGACGGGCAGATACATATTAGAAAAGTTAGGCATCGGGTATCACGCTCAACACGGCATCAAAGTCGACGTACCCAGCAGCCTCAGGGACAAGTTGGTCGTCCCTCCGCTACCAAAGAACATGCACCCGGAATACCACAGGGGTAGAACAGAAAAGAGAGCGCAGGACGTACAGAGGAAGCACGGCAAATGTGAAGACGCGGTGTTCGTGGACGCGGCCAGGTACGCGCGCAGGCGCGCCTTCACGGCCGCGGTGGTAGATCACGAGAACACTTGCAAAACTAGTGTCACGGTACGCACGGTGCACGCGGAAACTGCGGAGGAGGTGGCCATCGCGCTAGCGGTGGCCACCACCGAGGCCGAAGTGATCATCAGCGACTCCCAGACGGCAATTCGCAACTACGCCAACGGCCGCATCTCCCCCGAGGCGTTACGAATACTACTCGCGGGCAAAACCGCGAATAAAGAAGTTTACATCGTATGGGCACCCGCCCACACCACATCACTCGCCGGCAACGAGGCGGCGCACGGGGTGGCTCGAGGGCTTACGGACCGAGCCGCCATAAAACCCCTATATATAAAAAGTAGCGTCACGCTTTGAAGAACGCCGCCGCCTCCTCGCACACCCTGTCCGAGGCCGACGCCGCGTCGGTATTGGCCTAATGGCATCACATGGACAGTCGAGCGCCCGGGCGCTGGCTGCATTTGTTTACGATCACGCTCCATCGCCATTTTCGCCCGAGAAGCGTCTACCGACTGGCGAGGAGCACGACCATAGCGGCGAACACAGTCGGCGATCGTCGAATCTGATCAGCGGCGAAAGATAAACAAGTGCACGTATTTCAAGCGGTGTAGGCGGCGCAACGGTCGAAAAAGGAGCGCGAAAGAGAGGAGAAACGAGGAGGAGGGAAGGCGGAGGAGGAGAGTGTCGCTACTTTTTATATAGAGGGGTTTTAAGCCGCCAACCACACTACCGCCGCCTCGGCCACGACGTCTGGTGAGGGGTGGGAGTGGGAGGATCGCCTGACGAATTACAGAGAAATAACGCAACAATACAGACTGGCGAGGTGCAAATTTCCGCCACCACACCAGAAACTGAACAAGAGACAGGCGGTCGCATGGCGACAGCTGCAGACAAGAACGTTTGTAAACCCGGTGATCTTGAATCTCTGTTACCCAGAGCTTTATTCGTCCAACCAATGCAAGTTTTGTGAGGCCAGGGCAACGCTGGAACACATGTTATGGGAATGCAAACAAGGGGGGGGGGGGGGGGTTCCAGACGGGGACGCAGCCTCGAGCCGAACGCGCTGGGAGACTACGCTGCTCAGCTCCGCCCTCGAAGACCAACTCTGGGCCATCCAGCGGGTCGAGAAAGCCGCCAGAGCTCAAGGGCTCCTGGCCGACACCTAGGCAGGGGTATTCGCCCAAATCCCCGAATAACTCGTCGGATTATAAATAAAGTTATTCATTCATTCATTCATTCATTCATTCATTCATTCATTCATTCATTCATTCATTCATTCATTCAGTGTTTATTCTATGGGTTGCTTTTCGTTTTAGTTTTATGAAAAGTTCGTCTGCGTTTTACAACAAACGGCTTTGTCCTCAATTGGGTTCTCAGAGGCGGACCCCGAGGACCAGTTAAACAAAAGAACCTGTCATCACAGTGGCCCAGGTTATGCTAGTACTGCCAAACGCAGGTCGATTTCACAAGCTGCTGCATCAACCAGTTGCCGCAAACGAAGGACGCTCCGCGAAGAGGGAACGCGGGAGACAGCCAAGCATGGAAAGAAATGCGGCTCAGTGGTTGCGCCGTAGAATCGCCGACAAATGCTGCACCCTCGCTCGGAACAAAAGGGAAGACGTTCGAGCTGAATGGGAAGCGTTCGGGGAAGACGGGCGTGAAGGGGAAGGGGTGTTTTTGAAGCCACCGCTGCCGATAGACGCCCCCGGGTTTCCCAGATGTCCCGTTGAGATTCTGGGCCGCTACTGCGGTTTGTTTGTGGGCCTCGCCGCCGGACGGGGAAGCGTAGTCACCGAAATTGGGCGACGCGACACACGGCCACCCGGTTTCAGCGTCACTGTTTGGCATCCGCGCGCGCCTTTTGAGAATGCTTTGAGAAAACGGGGATATTTTTACGACCACTCAGCCGACTGCGACCGATGGGTGATTTTGTGTGCGATTGTCATCGTGTCACAATTACGGTGTTCGGGGCATTCGAGCAGCCCGGCCCACAGCTGCGCGGCGTCACTGAGTTTTCTTAGTGCTGGCTGGGCAGTCAGCACAAATCGTCAACAACCGTGGCTTCGTGGGAGTATTCTCGCAGCTGACGTGGCGGCTTCTTTCAGGAGACATTTAGCTCGCGGGCTGGTGCGTAGACAAAGGGGAACGACAGGGGCATTTTATGGTTACAAGTGTGAGCTCGAGCCTGGCCTCCGGTGCCGGAAGACTTCAAGGCCTATACTCGGGGTCTAACGTAGGAGAGAGTGAAGAGAAAGAGACGTGTCTCTCCCCTTGCATGTTGCAGATTGTGTCATTGCTTTCACCAATGCCATGTCCGTCACGAAAGTTTTGGTGCTATTGGTCACAATGGTGTGAATCTGCATGCGTGATTGGCTGGTTTGGGATTCTTTGTGCAACTGAGTATTTAAAGAGTCATGTTTGGGTTGTGTGAAAGAAAGCGAAGGTTCGGGCTTGGACCCGGACAGACGACTGGGTGTTCAATAAAGCGTCTCTTTACCGGACAACGGCTGTTCCTTCTTGCTGCCGCCTTGCACTCGAGTCATTGAGGGGCACCGACTTCGGACCTCAAACACCTTCCCCCGTGAACTAGTATTGATGCTAGCAGGGGATAAAGGGAAATGAAATGATAAATGAAATGATAAAGGGAAACTCATTCTATTTACCTTTTTAAATATAAAACACTGTTTGCCTACGCAGCGCCAAAGGAAGATCTGCCAGAGCACAATATAGCATTTTAAACCAAACAACGTAACAGAAATGAACACTCCCAATATCATTAATTCACACCTATCCTTTGGGTTCCTTTACAACTCTACAGTACCTAGTCACCATCTATCTAGCATCACCCTTGGTCGCCGTTTGACCGAGATACCCCGACGTCTCTGTAGCTGTATTAACTACACTAGGAATGAATTGAGCCATACTCGGCAGTTCCTCAACCAGAAAATCAATGTCCGTATATCTGACCTTTCTTATGGAAGACGATTGAGCATCCTTCTGTTCCTCCTAATTTCGACGTCGTCCAGTGTTCTCACCAAATACGACCGTGACTTTGGCGGTCTTTCTATAACTGTGGCTTTTACCTTTAAATCCGTCGCCCCGACAAAGTAACCAACTTCCAATTTAGGAAGGGTTTTGCTCGGTAGCTTTGGTTGAAATAGCGACTTTGTGGCTTCCTGACCATGATATCATTGAACACCACAGTTTTAGGGCAGCACTAAAGTCCCGAGAATCGGTGTTGCGGTATAGCATGGATACCCTTATAGTGAATCGTCTACCCATCAGCATTTCAGCAGGGCTGACTCCTAGAATCCAGGCGTTGCCCTGTAGACCAACAATACCAGATATGGGTCTTTCGATTTCATAACCATTATTTTTACTTACCCATTGACTTGTGGTTACCTCGGAATGACAGTGATCTGTCGGAAACCTCATAGCACAGCAAATTGCTCGAACTGATGTAACAAACTGGAGCCCGTTATCAATCACTATGCACTCAGGGATACAATGTTGGACGATAATTCTTTTCAGCCTCTCAATCACTGCATTAGTCTTCGTGGACGGTGGAATGGCAATTTCTCGATAGCGGCATAAATAATCAACCACGATAAGGTATGTGCGATTGGCGATTACACACAGATTTACCCGCCGAGTTCTCCCACGGGAAAGATGATCTCCTGAACCGATGATTTCATCGATTCAGTTTGTTCACGAGCTTGCTGTGCGTGCACAAAGTTTGCACTGTTTTAAGAAGTCTGCTGTTTCGGCACTGAAACCTGGCCACCCAACAGAGCCCTTGGCGATACTCCTACAACGTGATACCCTGGGGACCGTCATGCAGTGTATTCTAGACGAGTTGGAGATGATCAGGTGATGCTGTGCTTGGAAGTGTGTACAAGGCAACGCGAGAGTAACACGGGGGTTATTCTTATCCTGCTAACCCAAACGTCGCAAAGACTTCACGAGCTTAGCATCCCATAGTGTAAAGCAACGTCCGTATACCTGGGCTTCCCCGGAGTGTTCGGGGAGAGCCATTGCATAGCGGTAGGGGTCAAAGTGCTCGATCCACGCTGGCCACTCTGACGGGTTGCCAGAGTTGAGCGGCGGAGGTTATTGAAGCCCGAACGGCGACGCAGGAGACATTTTTACCGTCGGAGACATATTTAATAGTGAACATTTCTGAGACCATGACGTGATGGGCCGCCGTGTAGCGTACGCCAGGCGTGCTACTAGGATGAAGTCCAAACGTGACGAACTGTGCTTCTAGTCAAATGTTGCGCGTGGACTTCGTGCACCGCTGCAAGTTGTGTCGCGGCAGAACGCTGTTCGGAAAGTAGACTGCCACTTGCCCACAGACTGCCATTTGGCCCGTGCCGGCAGCAGTAAATCACCACTTACGTGCAGAACTAGCGACAGCACCACGGACGACACCCCGACGGCGAACGAATGGAAGCTGTGTTTTCGACACCGCGCCTCATAGTTTCTTTTAGCCTGTGCCGTGCCGGACCAAAAACATCACCTGGCCCAGCACTTCAACCGACCGCCGGACCAGCCCGAAGCCGCAGCGCGTTCCCACAGTGTTCTTAAGTAGCGGTGCACCCCTAATATTGTTCTATTCGTGTGAAGATTATCCAATACAGTGGAGTTGCAGCGTTGTTTGTGCGGGCGGCTACATGTCAAAAGAGATGCGTGAATCGACAACAAGACGGCAACAGAGAGTTAGTGTCGTTGGGGGTGGGGAGCCGCGGTTTACGGAGAGCGCGTGAGCGGGTTGACTGTGAGTCGGGGCTTTCCCCAGTCGGTTCACGGAAGCATTGCTGTGGCCTTAAAGTCCATCCATCGCCGCTGAACTACAGTGGCTAGAATTATAGCCACTGTAGCATAACCACAACCATACCGAGATATTCAGCGAACGACCCAGATGCTCTAGCCTGAGCGGAAGAGTTTTCCTTGGGGGACTGTGTCTTGCGAGGTGTTGCGACAAGAGACCCATTGCACTGCAAATGACTTATGGCAACGCCATCGAGACACTGGAACTCCGGATAGTGTCACCCTGGAGCCACATTATGTGCACACTGCGCCGCAAGCAATGTAATTGGACGAACCATGGGGTGAGGGTGATGTTGGGGACGACTTTTAATTAAGAGCAGGGCCGTTGGAACAGGATTCGTTGGAGATTCGGCTAAGCTAGAAAGAAGACCAATATTGTAACATCATTGTAACGCGTAGTCTTTAGGTGTCTTTGTAAATAGTGTTTACATTCTATCACTTGCATATACCATCTTAATAAGCAGTTCATCCCTTGCAATAAACGCCAGAGTGTTGCCTACTGTAATGTTGTATCGGACACACGTAGTGATTACATCAGCGCGGATGCACATCGGTGATGCGCAGCATGTACAGCGCGCTGGATCACGTCTTTATAAGCCACGCTCTCAATAAACCTGTGTTCATTTCCTGCACCGGCTATGCTGGTGTAAGCGTCGTCTCCCTTGGCACGCTACAAATGTGACTTCGCGACATCCACAAGGTCTTCAAGTTTCCCTCACCGACTTCCAAGCGAACATCAACTAATACCTGTCCTTTTTTTCTCTCCTTATTCGTAAATACGAATATTTCTCGAAGTCTACGAATTGAAATTTCACGACCTGCGTCCCGCAGTGCACTTGTTCCTGGTCTATGGCACTTATTGCGAAATCGCGCACTGCTTCGTGTATCACTACAACTTGTGGAGGCAAGGTAACTTCAAATCGCGTATTATTTGTGCACCTTTGAGCTTCCCGTAAGCGACGTACTGTATCGTTGTCGCGAGCGAAAGTGGTGCGTTATTGTGGCCAGAGTTCAACAGTCCATTCCTTATGACTTGTGCTCTCGTTGCTCTTTTTGTCGGTATTGTCACGTGGTCGTGACAATGAACAACCACAGTGGCACAACGCAAGTCACCAGCTCTGGTTCCTCAGTGGCTCTGGCGTTGCCGTGCTTAGCACGAGGTCCCGCGATCAAATCCAGGCCGCGGCGACAACATTTCGATGGGGACGAAATGCCGTAACGCCCGTGTACTGTGCATTGGGTGCATGTGAAAGAACCCCAGGTGGTCAAAATTATCTCGGAGTCCTCCACTACGGCGTGCCTCATAACCAGATCGTGGTTTCGCCCCCTAAAACCGCAAATTTAATGAATTAACAGCACAAGTCACGAAACTAACTGTTTATTGGGTGAGCCTGTGCCCAGCAAAACACACAGCACATAGGTAGCGGCGAGCACTCATCGATCGTCTCGTCGAAGTCTGACCTGCAGTCAAGCGTGTCGGCTTCGATACATGACTCCTCGAAGGTTCAAGCGTAATCGCTAGTTCGCGCCCATACTTTCCAGAAAGTGCAACACTATTCGCGTCGCCCATACAATATGATTACATAAAGTCCGACGATAACACAGACACGGATAGAATAAACCTTAATATTTGAGTAAGTTCCAAATCATGCAGGCGCATCTTGCGCTGAACGATAACTAAGTTGTTAGCGGGTGAAATGCGGCCCCAGGTAGTAGGATAAACATGTACACGTGTCAATATACTTGTCGGTTAGAAAAAAACCGCCGATTACGATGCTCCCTAATGCGAATTTTGAGCGCCGATGTTTAGGTGTTTTGAATACGCGAATTTGATTCTGAACGACAGGGTCCTCTCGGCGGCGGTGCTGAGACTCTGCTCGGGCAGCTCGAAGCATTTCCACCGGTTGGGTCCCTCATTGTTCAGAAGGAAAGCGTGAACGCGGGAACGCGTGGTTCGCGCGGGGCGCGTGCATTCTCCAGCGGCGGCGGCGCAGCCGAAGTAGAGCATGCGCAATGGGTGCGAAGCCCACGTGCTGGTGCCTTGTTTCCGTATATGGTAACGGTGGACGCGCTCGCCTCATGCCTGGTCGCCGCCGTGAAGCACGTGTCATGCGGCACTCCGCTTTCCTCCTCGCGCTGTCTTCATTCTCGCCGTCTTTCAGCCCCCGCTGCGCTCCGCGTTCGCTCTTTCATCCTTCGCTGTGCTCGTTCGCTCGGTTACGCCGAGGGACGCCGACGCTCAATGCAGGAACGGGTGCCTAAGAGCTGCGCTCTCATAAAGGAAGATATTTTATCTTTGCCAAGGGGGCCATACGGGATTCGGCGTCTTTCTTAGGGAAACGTTAGAGCACAATCTAGTGCTCAACCAATGCTCTTTAACTTTTTTTGTCTGTTTATCTAACGCATGCACGCACATTCGCGTTAGAAGCGAGTTTCTTCTGCTTTTATCGAACCCGCTGCGAATTCGAATAGCCTCCCTCCGAATTCCCAGAACCATATATTAGAAGAGTGGTATCGGCCGCTGAGTTTTACAGTTCGAACTATACCGGGTGTCTTTCTTTTTTTAAAACAGAGAGCAATTTTAAAAATCACCTTTGGCAGATAGCATAATTTTAGTCATTGAACAGTATTACTCTAAGAGATGGATATTACATGCATGAGAATCGAAATGCATAATCAAATAATTATCAAAACTTCGCTAACTAATTTTTTACATATAATTACTTTATGCGCATAATGCAATCTACGACTTGTAGCCGGTGCGTTCGCAAGGCGTATGCACTAGAAACGAATTTTCAGGATTGAACCAGTTTCGAGATGTCCGTTCCCAATGTATGCGACGAAATACATGGGCTTTTTAGTTACCTTTGTGCATAATTGCCTGAAACGGCAGTTTGATAGAAAAGTTAGTGGAACAATAGGGCATTTTTACAGCAAGTTTTACGGCGCATACATCGAAACCAGTGCTATCCTTAGAAGTCGTTCTAAGTGGATATCCCTGGCTAACTCACCGGCGGCAATTCGTAAAATCCAATGTATCCCCTAAAGTAATTAGCTAAAAAATTATTTAGTGATTTAAAAAAAATCATTCGGTTATGCATTTCGGTTTCTTTTGCGAGTAATGTCCACCGCAGTATTCTGTATAGTTAGAAAAAAATACGACACCCCGTATAATTTACGTCAGCATAAACGACGCTGCATCACGTAATATCACGGATAGGTTGACAACACTGTGCCCGTGTTATCTGCCTTGCTGTTGTCTTGCAGCCATAACTAGTGTTACTCATAATGTCGGTAGAAACAGTCCACAAAATGTGGGGTGCTCGTTTTCGCCTACCCTGAACCCGCATGGGGCAAGCAACTTGTGTCGTGTCCGAAAAGAAGTCTGTCAGTTTTCACATGACTGAATGGTTGCGACAGGGAAGAAGAAGAAGAATGAAATTTATTGTGTGACGACTCTAGTCCGAGTCGTCCTCGCGTGTTGAGGTGGCGCACAGCGGTGACGCATTGGCGACAGATGCCACTGCCTCCTGGATGTGGCGGACGTGGCACACAAGCCGCATCCACACAGTCTGGCCACACTTCGGTTGGCGCGGCCCAGCTCACCCAGGCGTAAGGGATAGAAGGTAGGGATGTTGGCGCGTGTAATCCTAACTCTAGCAGGACGTACTGGGATTGATACAGGGAGGCTCAGGTTGTTGTTGTTGTTGTTGACCTGAGTGGTTGTGGCGCATACCCACAGTGGGGGATTGGCCATGAATCGGGTGGTTTCCCGCACTGCAAACGTACATCTTCGCGTTTTGTTGTTACCTCTTACCCTCGCGCGGTTTAATCAAAAATAGATTTTGTTGCTTTGCAATTATTCGCGTGACGTTTCTTAAATCAAATTACAGAGAAGAACGTAATTTCACCTCCCACTGTGAACTTTCGTCAATTCCTCTTCGTGGGTGCGTGTCATATTTAAAAGGCAACCATATTCCGCGAGGTTGAGCGTGGTACAACTCATGAATTCGGAAGAAGAAGAATGCAGCGAAGCGAACAGGGACCGCCGTTGCTGACCGAGTCTTCGCGGACTCGGCTGACGCTGACCTCATCGGGGGCGACTGTGCTCGGGTCCATTGGCACCAAAGGCATGGTGGCCGCTGTCTTCGCCCTGGCCGCTCTGGTCGCCCTGGCGTACCTGGTGCTCGGACAGCATGGCTCTCGTGGAGACGGCCACCTGAGGAGTGGTAAAGCCGCCGCTAGCCTACAAGCGTAAGCTACCGTCCTTCTCCCGCATAAGAGGAAGCGCGCAACGTGACGTCAACGCCACGTGTCTTGTCGAAGAAACGTCTCTCGACGACGTGTCACTATAAGTCATTGTATAAGGCCGTCAGTATGAGCGGTGGCCGAGCGGTTACAATAGTCACGTAAAAGTTTGCAACAAATACGAGCCGGCATATTGTTATAGGTAACCATGACTTCAGGCCTTGTTCGACCCTGTTACATTCATGCTAGTGTTGTAAAGCACCGTAAGTTGAGCGAGCTTGTACGTACTCATGGGCGAAATGTTGAAAGCAGCGCGAATCAACGCAGACAGTTGGGTGCAGAAACGTATCTTAATGTTTTTAAATGCGAAGCATTTATTGACGAACATTTGCTACTTTGACAGTGTCTGTCTGTCTTTATGTCTCTGTCTGTCTCTGTCAGTCTGTCTGGCCACCTACGTTTTCGCGCTCTCATGGTCGTCTCGTTAACTTGGTATGTACCAAAATTGACATACTATAACAAGAGCATATGACGAACATAAATGATATGTCATGACATGCAGTGTCATGTAGGTCATGAGACAGCCGCCTACGTCTTGGTGTTTTCATGGTCGTTTGGTTAACTTGGTAGTTACTAACATTGGCATAGTACGACACGAGTGTATGACGAACATAAGTGATGGGTCACGACATAAATGTCATGACATGCGTGTCATGTAGGTAATTACAATGAATCAGCGAAAAAGATTACCAGTCAAAAACCACTGAATTGAGTTCGGACGTGGGTACCAAGTGAAGGAAACAATAAATGTTGCTGGTAGGAGTCATAGCCATGAGCATGACTCACCTTAGGTGCGTAATTAAGCTAAGATGGTACAAGCTCAAACTAGATATCCAACAAAATGTGACGGAACGGTATTAAGTATTCGTCGCTGTTACTAGTATAAACAGGGTGATCATTTTTAAGCATTACGGAATTTTTAAAAATCGCCTGTGGCAGATAGCATAAATCTTGTCATTGAGCTGGATTATTCGAAGAGGCGGACTTGCACTAAAAATCGAAATTTATATTCAAATAATTGACAAAACTTACAAATGAACTTCTTAATTACTTTACGGCACATATTCGAATTTACGAATTGTAGCCGTCGATCTTGTCGGGCGTGTCAACTTGGAATGAATACCGGAATGACTCCAATTTGGATATGCGCCGTCAAGCTCGCCGTAAGAATGCGCTGATGTTCCACCTACTTTCTTAACAAAACACTCATTTATGTATTGAAGCGCAAAAGTAACTGGAATGCCCATGTATTTCGTCCCATACTTTTGGTAATACTATTTGGAAACTAGTGTCATCCTGGAAATTTAAAGTGGATGTGTTTTAGAAACTCACCGGCTACAATTCTTAAATTGCAATGCATCGTGACAGCTGAACCAAGAAGTTAATTAGTTAATTCTTGGTAATTATTTGAATGTGTTTTAATTTAATGTGCTAGTAATGTCCATATCTTCGAATAATCCAGCTAAACAAGTATATTTATGCTTTTGCCAATTCCGTGAAACTTAGAAATGATCACTCTGTATAGTGACCAAGAGAAGGAATGACGTTTATTTCTGCAGCCCTGCAGGGCGCACGGCGCAGCGTCGTTGCGAAGAGGGGACGAGGAGTAAAAGTTGACAGCGAAAGAAAGAGGCTTGGGGGTGGGGGCTAGTCCGCGTTTTAAAGCAGCCGGTGTCAGTCAATAGCAAGGTGCCGGCATGATGGAGAAGCTCACTGTGTGTAGAGAATCCCATATGCGTCCACAAACTCCAGCAGGCTTTGTAAACGTGGGAGTTGCGAACTTGCTGGGAACAGCAGGTCAGTCGCCGAGGCAATTACTGGCAGGTTCTGACTTCTTTAGGAGGTGGTGACTCTAGAGTGTTCCTGCTGCAAGGCTGGGTAGACGTAGAGAAGGTGCTTCAGAGTCTCACGTTAACCACACATTCTGCAGTCAGGAGTTAGAGCAGGGTTCTTGCCTTAAAGCCTAGCTACCGTCAAGTTAAAGCTGATACACAGTCGCTGTAGTGTGGAGCGGTCTCTGGTTAGAGCGCTCTGAGGCAGTCGCTTGGGAGCCCTGCCGCTTCCCACTCGGGTGTCCGGGTGGATGGCGGTGAGCAGCCGTCGCAACTGGTGCCTCGTGTGGCCAGAGGCCGAAACTTCTCTGGTCACCGGGTCTCCGTCATGTTAGGCAGCCCTGGCCACGGTGTCCGCCTCGGCGTTTCCAAGAATCCCCACGTTGGAGGGCAGCCAGCGGAGCCAGGTTGCAGCTGAAGAGGTGAGCAGGGCATGTAGCTTGGCCCGCAGCAGGATTTTAGTGAGTCCTGTCCACCGCTGGGTGAGCCCTGGCAGGGCCTGAGAGCTGGCTTGCTGTCACACACCACAGCCATTTGCGTCAGGGCGGGCCCTCGGCGAGGAGATCAGCAGCCAGGTGCATTTCCGCGCTGCGGTGGTGGAGCTTGCTGTGAGTGGGACGTCGCACTGCCTGCTTCTTGCGATGATCGGGTTGTGTAGACTGCTGCTGCCGAGCCATTCTGGAGTACAGAGCCGTCATTCAATACCAACAGTTGTCCCTCCGCTCCTGGAGTTTGCCGGCTAATGCCTGCTCCAAGGCTGCTGCTGGTGGACTTCGCTTCGTGGCTTCGTGGACTTCGTGGTGGACTTCGGGTGAGATACACGTCTGGGTGCTTGAGAAGGGTAAATACCACTTGCAGTTGGGGAACCATCTCATTGAGGCAGCACAGGCTACGCATGCGTGATGTCGACTAGCGCCTGAGCCGGACCAGTAGGCCCTGGCCGTCCGGCGCAGCCTGTCGATGAGTCCCAGTGCACGTGGAAGCATCAGTATTGACAGTGGCCACTCACCCGCTCCAGCCAGTTGCAGCAATTGGGGAGGGCTGCAGTAGCCCTCGGATGGCTCTGACAGCAGTCCTGTGCAGTCTCTTCAGGTGTCGTCTGCTGGCAGGCGTGAGGGAGACCAATGACACGGCGTAGAAGAGACCCAGGTTTCCGAAGTCCGGTTGTGGCGTAGGGCCTACTTTGCAGTACATCCCCAGCCATGCTGAAGCAGCCTCCCTGTAGTACATATGCACATCGCGTGCCTTGGACATCAGGACCTCGGCAGCCGGGATACACGCCATTCGGTGTTCGATGATGAGGCCCAGGTAAGTGATCTACATTTGCACGGGACACTATCGCCGTTGATGTTCAGTTCGTGGACGCTGAGGCTGGTGGAGGCCCGCGGATGTATCAGCAGAGCATCCATCTTCGTCGGCGACACTGTTAAGTCGATGTTCCCGAGAAACGTGGTCACCGCATCCAGGGCCCTCTGCAATGAGCTCCAGACAGCTGGATGGTACCTCATTGGCCTCCGGACACATAGTGCCACGGCATCATTGTAGATGGCACACTGCGTCTGGAACTGTGTCACTGCAGGCAGCGATGCTTGTTGGTCTGCCAGGGCTGTGTTGAAGATGAAATGACTCAGTACCGATGCCTGAGGCACCCGGGTCGTAATGGCCCTGGGGTTACTTCCTCTGGAGCATCGTCCCCACCAGGAATGCCAGAGATCCTGAGGTTGTCCAGGGAGCCCTCGGTGATGACTACAGGGAGGTAGTCAAAGGCGCTCTGTACGTCGAGCAGCATACGCGGAGCCACTTCCCCACACTTCCCGGTGTGCTCCAGGGAGGTCACAATGTCTGCGATGGTATTGGAAGTCGGACTATTGCTTTAAAAAGTAGAGTGGGTCCGGAAATGTCGCGGGGCGAACGCATGAAGCATGAACACAAAACTATTATTTCCAGCGATTAACTTTCGCCCTTACATGCATACCTTTGCTTGAGCAGGGTTGTGTTAGTGCAGTTGCATGTTCGAATCGAAACACACTAGGAAAAAGATACACTGGGGGGTGTAGATGCCCAAATATACAATATGGTTTATTTTTATTTATTTACGTGAAATTTACGCCCTAAGTAACGCTGGGGTATCGTGCAATGCAAGTATGACCATGTATTTTTGCGTCGCGATGGCGTGAAAGAGCAGCAGATCGCAGTGAAGAACGTCAATCGGTCGCAAAATAGTGGCTTAATTGGACTCGGCCTATCGAAGCAGGTGAAAGTCAGATTCCAATGCGCGTGGAAGGGAGCGGCACAAAACTAAAGAGCAAGCGAGCATGCCTTCAGCGTCGGAAGAGACATCGCACGAAGAGACATCGCCAACGCCTGCGAGGTCAATTTAGACGCATTGACACCAGCAAACGTGAATAGATCTCAGCTCTCGGTTTCCGGTACACTTGGGCCTAAATATGGACTCGCTCACCAACCTCAATAACATTTCCCACTCTCAGGCGCGCGTGCTAACTCTCCGCGCGGGGGGAGAAGCCTTGTCACAGTCCAATGTCCAAGAGTTCCGGGACACTCTATTCACGTTTAATGAACTCACTAAACATTTCTCTCTGGAGAGAAGAATCTTTCCTTCACCACATAAAAAATCTCACAAGACCTCAGGCTATAACCCTTAGGATGCTTCTGACTAGCTCCTATCCTAGTCTGGCCTTCATGCACTGTTTATTCCCGGACGTTTTTAGCTCACAGTGTCCTAGTTGCGGGGGGACATGCAATTTAAATCACGTGCTCTGGCGGTGTCCCTCGTTACGAGAGGATAAGGACATCACTGAACAGAAGTGGAACTCGGCCATGAAGAGCTTGGAATACCATCTTCAGCTTTGGGCTGTCCAGAGAGCCTGCGATGCGGCGGTTAGGTTGGGCCTAACCATCCCCACGTGGGAGCCGCCCGCGGTGTCGCCCTAAGGGGCGACGCTTCTCAGGATGCTTATAATAAAGTTGTTCGTATCCGTATCTGTATACGAGAAACATGTATGACGAGCACGGCATTACAAACCAGATAAAATAATATTAAATAGGCTCCAAGCACGAAATGCGCCACATGCTTGAAATAAGCAGCCAATTCAAGAGTTGAAAAAGCTTTTTTGTTATCCGGTTAATGTCGAGCACGTTAATCACCACACATTGTTTATTCAACTTAATTTACAGTCTCCCTGCGCCATTATGCTTTCAAATTTCATTAAATGGTGGTGGAGTTCACGTGTTATTGTATTCACCCTGCGCCTGCATGGTGTAAATCCAAGCAATGGCTTCATGTGTTGTTGTTGTTGTCGATGCTGCAGAACTGACGTGGCGAACAACACGGAAGACGTGGTCACTGACGAAGAAGAGCTGCGTCAAGGAACCGAGACGGACACTCCCGACAGTGACTGGATTCCGGCCGAAGAAGAGGCCAGGAAGTTGGTCGCGGGTCCCGCACAGGCTCCAGCTTCAAGAAAAGGCCGTCGTGCAGCGTCCCACCACAGCGTAGGAGCCGGCCGCAACCATCGTTTTGTGGCGGCAAAGTCGGCTAGGCACGCCGCTCCAAGCTCTGGACTTCCTGCTTGGCCCCGTTCTGCGACTCGTCGCCCAACACTCTCGACGCCGATGTAGCACGTGTGTGACTGTTGTACTTGCGCCTGTGGGCGCTTTGTAGTATCTATGAACCATCCAGATGGTCTCGTTTGCTAATGCGACTTTATTATTTGGACGAACGCCATTGTTGCACAAGCCCCCAGGCTTGCATAATGAACATTTACTTGCGGTGGTTGCCCCAGAGCTGGTCAAATGAGATACTACACTCGACTCGAGTATTTATTTTATTTTGCAAGCTCGATTATCTGAACAGCAGTTAAGCGACCTTTCTCTTCTTTACGCTTACAATCTCATAGTTCGTCTTGAGACGTCCTCCTTGCATTTCTCTAAACAATTTGGCAGCTCAAGTGCCTCTAGTACAACCACTGGAAAGCACTTAAGTTTACTAAAAACTCTTTCGAGCGATCTTTCTACACGTCTTTGTATACGTTTGAAATAGGCATTATATGTGATGTGATTATACGGGGAAGCTTTGCTGTATTCCTGCCTTACACAAGTAGAACTAAAAGGTGCTTGTTTGTAGCTTGACAAGGTTCTTGCGCCTATTCAGGACAACGAAGAGAAAATAAAGTGGGTACACTTTATTCCGTACAGTGTATAATCAATGACTTTGCATAAGTGAAAATGTGTAAGGTGAAATCTACAATCAGTGTTTTACAAAGCACTTTGTTTTGTCATTACAAATGACAAGTGTGAGAAAACAGTATACAATAGAAACATAATTATTTTCGTTTGTTAAAGGTTAAAAGTTTAGCATGCTAACATTTTATTAACATATGAAAACACAGACAGCTAATAAAAGTGTATGGAAAGGTCCGACAGGTTGCATTTTATATGCAAAAATGTTATACGTGGTGTTAAAAATATTTCTTGCAGAAGTAGAGCTGTATACTTGCGTAGAAACACTAGTATTTTTGTATGTTATTGACAGACAAAACCACTTACTTAAAGGAAACGACCAGTTACTTCATATGGCTAAAGGCACGTTATAAAAATAAATACTCGGTTTGAATTAGTCTCGCACTTTTTTCCTAGTAATATCATTTACCTCGACACCGTTTTCATGTAGTTTATTTAATAAGGATGGGACGCACGATTGGGTAAGAGATTTGACCCATAATTTGTACGGGAGAGTAGTGGTAGTCATCTCTTTCTTTCCCTAATTTTGTATGATATATCTGTTCGCCCTGTTAGGTAGCACAATCGCAAGGACGCTTCGTTGTTACACTTCAAATACCTCTGATGGTAAAGGACAAGGTTAACCTCATATAAATTTGGTAGACAAATGATAATAAACTTCGAAAATATTTCAGACATACGCGAGTAAAAAGGACGCGTTTGCGATATGACGAACAACCTTCTTTGTAGCAGAAATAATTTACTGATAATATTCTTGGACATGGTACCCCACACAAGGTGACAATGCGTTAAATGAGATGAGAATAGTGCATTATACCTGATGAGCCAAACTTTACATGGTATCATCTCACAGATTCTACAAAGCACGCGCAAGCCTTGGCTAAACGGGATGCAATAATTGCAACATGTTCATCCCACGTTAATGTTTGGTTAAATCTAACACGCAAAGTTTTGACGTTAGGAGTAAATTCATTTACTTCAGAGGCAACCTGCACCTACATATCTTTACTGAGATGTCTTTACGGGGGGTGTGGGGCAAACATGGCACCTTTTTTTTGTTGTATTTAATTTGAGAGCATTGACCTTGCTCTATTCTGCCATTTGTTTGACCAAGCCATGGGCCATTAGCTAAGAACGAGAGATCGCCGATTTAACGTGACTGAAAAAAAAGGCTGCTGTCGTCCGCATAGATGATGAAGTTCGCGTCATTACAGATGTTCACAATGTCGCTAATATAAATATTCAACAATGCTGCTCCTAGTATACTTCCTTGGGGATTGCCCTGTGTAATTTTCCGGAGACGTGAATCTTCTGATGAAATTGAAACAAGTTGTTTTCTGTGGTTAAGATTGTAAAAGCTTCAAAAGATGCCCTGAAACCCATAATGCTCTTGTTTAGTAAGCAAAGTTTGATGATTGGCCTATCAAATGCTTTAGAGTAGTCCACGAACATTCCTAACGTTAGTTCCTTATTTTCAAACACAGATAAAACGAACTCTTTTTTTGTGTAGTAGAGCCAATTCAGATGACATTCCCGCACGGAATCCAAATTTCTTTAGCTGATATGATAAAACGACTGATAACATCACAAAATGATGTTATTTTTTGCATCAATGCTTTATAATCACTTGGATAGGACAGAGAGTACTGAGATTAGACTGTAATTCAATAGCATATTTTTGTCACCGGGCTTGAATAAGACTAACTTTTGCGCGTAGCAATTTTCACGCAAATTTGCACTTGCCAGTGATAGATAGATTTTATTGATATGAAAGACAGAAAGGTCGACCTGAGCTAGTATGCTCTAGTCTGCTACTCTGGGGAGGAGAGAAGGGCAGTGAAAGTACTCTGGTGGATGATGATGATAAGAGAAGTGGTGAGTGCTTATGCACATTAGACAGTTTCCCTACTAGAGCCGATCGTCCAGCTTCGTATCCTGCAGAAACTTAAACAGCGCTTTAATTGCCCACATTGAAGTTGCAGTATCAGGCCATGGGCCGAGGATAGCGTCCTCCGATAGTAGTTGCCTGCCGACGCTGGCTAGGGAACCTTCCAACGACCTTCTCTCCAGCATATATGCTGGGCAATCGCACAATATGTGTTCCAGCGTCTGGCAGTGTTCACAATCGGGGCTGTTCGATTGGCCGATGAGGTGTGCGTAGCGACGGGTGAAAGCAACGCCCAGTCGAATTCTGTGTAGCAATGACGCTTTTCTCCGCGTAACCTTCGGGGGCAAACAGAATTTACCGTCTGGGTGGATTATATTTAGGCGTCTGTGGATGTTGTCAGCATAGGCTCTGCCTTCGTAAGGTTTTGCATGAGTGCCTTGATCACTGAGTTGGTGTCAGGTCGCGAGTATGCAATCCGTACTTCATCAGAGGAAGAGAATGCCGATCTTGCCTCACTGTCCGCGAGTTCATTGCCAATCACACCACAATGACTAGGCATCTATTTAAAAGTGATCACTTGGCCACCTAGCTCGGCAATGTGATGAAGTTCAGCGATTTCTAGCACGAGTAGGTAATATGGTCCTTTCTTTAAAAAGCGTTTCAGCACTTGTAGCGCCGATTTGACATTGTAGAACACCGTGCATTTATGAGGTGTCTGCGTTATCATAAAACGGGCAGCCTCCCGTATTGCCACAAGTTCCGCAGCGGTAGATGTCGATTTATGGTCCAATTGAAATCGCCGACGAACTCCAAGTTGCGGGATAACAAATGCTGCCGTTGTAGCAGATGGTGTGACCGAACCATCGGTATATAATTGTACAGTCCCACTGTACAATGCAAATATATGGGACAGGGTGAGCTGCTTCAAGCCAGTGGTGGAAACGTGGGATTTCTTCGTAATTCCAGGTATTTGAAGCCTGACTAGTGGTCTCGGTAATGCCCAGGGAGGTGTCTCGGGGATGTTGATAGTATAATGTTTGCGTGGCATGCAATTGCTTTAGAAAAAGCAGTCAAGGTTGGTTCTTGGAAGTGTTGACAGAGGATGGTGCTAGTGTCTAGTCAGCAGGCGAAGATAGGTTCGTACAGGCTCACAAGAACTGTATACGTCGATTGGGCAAGCCCGTGCTTCCACTATTGTGCCTTTAGTTGACGTGCAGCGTGGCAAGCAGTGATATAAATATATCTGCAGCTAGCAAGAGATGAATAATGAACGGAATAGGTCTTATTTGAAACCCATTCACATCATGGGGCTTTATTATTTGATGACATCAATGCCGTGTAAACTTCATGTGGATCTATAGGTTTAAGAAAAGGCGTATGTGCGCTGCATGTGTCCAAGAACTTGGTTGCTGCTGTTAGTATTTTTTTTGTAGAATCGTGATATATTCCTTAAATACAATTATTAATTATTCGCCTTTTACCATTATATCCTTAACGACGAGCTCAAGGTCGACACTATTGCGGATATCATAATGAAAGCCTTATTAATATCGTGCCATAATAGACTCTTTCGGTTACTTACCTCTTGAAAGAGGTTCTCGTAATAGAGATTTTTAGCATTTCTCAGACATAGTTCGGTATGTCTTGAAGACTGCAAAATTCCTTGTTTTGACAAATTTATGTTACAATGAATCCTTCTCATGGATTACCCCAAGGCATTCGTCATTGAGCCACGCTTTCCGTATTATAGTTAACTTCTTTATTCTTTTATATTTGAAGAAGTTGTTATACGCTTCCTTAAGGGCACTCATGAGTGTATAATTTGCCTTGTCAGCTTCCTAACACAGAAGCACAGATTTACAATCAATAGTAAAATTTATTTTTGCTGGAAAGCGTTGAGTGTTTCGCAACTAATTTCCTGGAAAACAAATAATGACTGGGACTGAAGCGCAGAACTTGTATACCGGTAAATGATCACTCATGTCATCGATAATCACTCCCGATTTTGTGGTATCTCTGAAGAGTTTGTTATGATTATACCGAATAGCGTTTCAGAAAATAGTCCGGCAGCAGTGTAGCGTCGGAAGTACACCGGCCGCAGTGTACGAAGTGATTGGGCGACTAAAAGTACATATGCAATCCTTTGCAGTGCACCGGCAACTGGTGCCTTGTCACAGCTCGCTTGATTGCCGGAACGAGATTTCCCAGAGTCGGAGCAGACGGCTGGCTGCTGATTGTCGGCTGGCTTTATAGGCACTGGAATTCTGGTCTCCTGTGCAGTCCGGCAGCAGTGTACGAAGCGATTGGGTGACTAAAAGTACATCTGCAGTCCTTTGCAGGTAATCTACTTTCCTACTTGCTACTTTCCTTGCTTTCTTGCACTGCTGCCGGACAACTGACTTTACTTGTTGGCTGAAGTTCTTATCATGAGTAAGGGTGACAAGAAAGATGTGTCGACATGAATCTCTGATTTTCAACGGGAAATACGTGCTGAGATAAGGTCGCTGAAAGAAAGCTTAAAATTCTGCAGCGATACATTTGATAATGTGAAAGAAATAGGAACCGACATCAAGGCACTCAGAGCCGATATACAAACACTAGTTTCCCAGAACGAAAAACGAAAGACCGAGAACCAACGGCTTGAAAAGAAAATAGAAGAACTTGAATTGAAAATTGAAAAGAAAATTGAAGAACAATCCCAAAGGAGTAAAAATCCTGAAATAAAAGGTGCACCAGAGGACCGTGGTTAAAAAAATAGGTGCGCTCGTAGGAAAGCCAATCTCTGATACTGATATCTACATCTGCCACCGGGTATCCACGGCAAAAAAGAAAGAACGAAACATTGTTTTCAGGTTCATTTCACGCACAAAATGTAATGCGCTACTCGCAAAATCAAAGGAACAGAAGATGGTTTCCACTGACCTAGGCCACAAGGGCACAGAAAGTGCCATCTATGTTAGCGAGCACCTGACACGACAGAACAAGCAGCTCCTTGGTGCAGCCACAGCAAAAAAGAAATCCGCAACATGGAAATATGTGTTGACGAGTGGAGGAAAAATTCTTGCTCGCAAAGATGAAACTCCTGATGTAATCCGCATAACAAGCACTGCTGACTTCCTTGATTTGCGTAAAGATTTCGATTCAGTTGACCATCATATCCTATTGCTGAAATTAAGCCGCTATGGAATTCTTGGTGTTGTCCTGGACGTATTTAAAAGCTACTTATCATCAAGATATCAATTTGTTGGCATAGACAATGAAGTGTCCCATTACTTAGGCGTAATAAAAAGAGTTCTACAGGGATCCATTGATTTTCCTTCTATATTTTTAGGTAAAACGACACAAGGCGGGACTATTCACACTGTATTTACACTGCATGAGAGACACAGTAGCCAAGATGGTGGGCAGGCACCAGCACCAGGCAGAACCATCTTCTTTGTTGTCTGCCCGAGGCAGAATGTCTGTATCTGTTGTGGTAACTTCGTAGAAATATATAAATGATATTACGGAGACTGAATATACACCTGAAATTACAATGTTTGCTGACGACACTAGCCTGTTCTTCACAGGATCCACTATTCATGAAGTAGAAGCTTTACCAAATCTACAGCTCTCTAAACTTTCAGGCTGGCGAAGAAAAAAAAAAACTAACTGAAACTAAACACACAGGAACAAAATTTTTTATGTTCAGGCCAATTAACAAGCACATTAGCGAAAATATAATAATTTATTACAACGACCAAAGCATCGAACAAGTCACAGCAAAAAAGAAATCCGCAACATGGAAATATGTGTTGACGAGTGGAGGAAAAATTCTTGCTCGCAAAGATGAAACTCCTGATGTTATCCGCATAACAAGCACTGCTGACTTCCTTGATTTGCGCAAAACTTTCGATTCAGTTGACAATCATATCCTATTGCTGAAATTAAGCCGCTATGGAATTCGTGGTGTTGTCCTGAACTTATTTAAAAGCTACTTATCATCAAGATATCAATTTGTTGGCATAGACAATGAAGTGTCCCATTACTTAGGCGTAATAAAAAGAGTTCTACAGGGATCCATTGATTTTTCTGTACTCCTGTGCAATCCGGCAGCAGTGTACGAAGCGATTGGGTGACTAAAAGTACATATGCAGTCCTTTGCAGGTAATCAAAAGGTATCCCCGTGCTACTTTCCATGCTTTCTTGCACTGCTGCCGGACAACTGACTTTACTTTGAAACTTGTTGGCTAAAGTTCTTATCATGAGTAAGGGTGACAAGAAAGATGTGTCGACACGAATCTCTGATTTTCAACGGGAAATACACAGAAATTCCTAGGAATTTCTGTGGATTTACACAGAAATTCCTAGGAGTCTGGTTCCATGGACACCTGTCATGGACACCACACGTGTTTCATCTCTTGATTGATTTAGCTCGCTCTGTAGGATGTCTGAGTAGGATCGCTTCCCTTCTCCCTTCGTCGTTAACTAAATCCCTCTACTATACATTATTTTACTCAAAACTACTATGTGGAATGCTGGTGTGGGGAACAACAACTAAAATCGATTATGATAGGTTAATAATCCTGCAAACGCGCGTGCTTCCTATCCTAGAAAAATATAAAGGTCATGCCAAGGACCTAGCCACTGAACCACTTTTTCTTAAACATTAAATCCTATGCCGAAAAAAGACACTAGAACCTTTCGGTGCACAGACTGGGACCTTTTTAGGATAGTTAGAGCGAAGAGACTAGAATCGAAACCGATAGAAGCGGGCAGACAGTCCTTCCAGACCTGGGTCAACCAGCTCGAAGGGAGGCCACTAAACCTCAGGGAGGCCACTAAAGAAATTAAGACCGAAGAAAACATAGAGAGCATAGACAGTAGGCTCGCGCATCTGATCGAGGCCAAACAATCCATCCTCCAAAGATGGAAAACGCAAAGACTGAACCGAAGGCTCAGGAAAAAGATAGCTTTGCTAAACAGACAGATCGAGGAGCATTCGAGAACACTCACGAAACAACAGTGGGACGAAGTTTGCCATTTAGCAGACGGCAGAATCAAACATGGGGGCAGTTGGAACCTCCTCAAACACCTATTGAACGAAAGCGAAACTAAGTCAAACAAGCGAACGGCAATTGCAAAACTAGTACATCAGGTCAGCCAGTACAGTACTCAAGAGGTAGTCATGAGACAGCTAGCGGAAAAATATCTCCCTCTCAAACAACCGGGCGATAGCGACGAACGCGTAGAGTACTTGGGAGGACCGTGCGAGGAAATGGACCTCGATTTCACCGAGGGTGAAGTACAGGCCGCACTCCATGGTCTCTTTAGTAGATCGGCAGCCAGACCCGACGGTATTACCAATAAACTCTTAATGAATCTAGACGACGCCTCGATCACTTTCTTGACGGGTCATTTCAACGAGTTGTGGAGAAATGGAGACTATCCACAGGAATGGAAGATGGCCAACACCATTCTCATACCCAAAACGGGCAAACCGCTCCATCTGGATAACCTCCGTCCAATCTCTCTTACATCGTGCCTAGGTAAAGCTATGAAGCACGTTATTCTCAACAGACTCACTAGATACGTCGAGCAAAACGACATACTCCCGTATAACCTGATCGGTTTCCGCCCCGGTCTATCGACTCAAGACGCCATGCTCCTGATCAAACACCAGTTCATACAAGTTAGCCCGGTGCACGTGAGAGCGCTCCTGGGACTAGACGTCGAAAAAGCTTTTGATCGCATAGAGTACAAGGCCATCCTCGAGGTCCTCTCCGAGCTGCGGTTGGGCGAGAGGCTTTTCAGCGTAGTCAATGCGTTTCTCGGCGGTAGGCAAGCGAGCCTCACGCTAGGAGAACTAAATTCGAAGGTGATGAATCTGGGAAACAGGGGCACCCGCAGGGGACCGTGCTCTCGCCCATGTTATTTAATCTAGCAATGACCAGAGTCGCGAGGAAACTGGAGCGTATAGAAGGTATACACTTTGCCATATACGCCGATGACATAACCATATGGAGCGCCAAAGGTAACGTAGGCCAAACGGAGAATAGACTGCAGGAGAGCATACACACCATGGAAAGCACACTAGGCGAGATGGGACTAAACTGTTCGGTGGCAAAATCGGAGCTTTTGGTCCTAAAACATCGAGGCAGGGGTCGAAGACCCAGGGGCTACGTCCCCGGGGAGGAACCCAAGATTACCTTACGCTGTCATGACGAATCCGCGATCAAGCAGGTCGAAAAGATTAGAGTTTTAGGCTTCCACATAGCAGCGGGAGGTTCCAACCTCAATGCCATTCAACACATTTCGAACAAAATGGACCAAGTCATCAGGTTACTAAGGAGAATCACCAACAGACACAGGGGCCTGGGTGAGGACAGCGCTCTAAGGCTAGTGCACGCCTTCGCTCTCTGTCACTTCACCTACGTGGCAGGTCTACTCAAATGGTCGCAGGCCGAGCTGAACAAGCTCAACACTATGATCAGGAAGTTAATCAAGGCTACCCTAGGTATACCCAACAGCACCTCGAACGTGAAGCTCATGAACCTAGGCGTACACAATACGATAGAAGAGATGGCGGAAGCGCAACAGATGGCCCAGCAGGAAAGACTGACGAAAACGCGAGCGGGCAGGCTTATACTCAAAGCAATAGGGACAGACCCCAATAGATCCAGGAACCTGAAGGAGGCCGAGGTAGAGTTGAGCGCGGACCTTAGAGACGGGATCAGAACCACCCCCCTCCCGAGAAACATGCACCCAGAACACAATGTTAGCAGGAGAAAAGCGAGAGCGAAAGCTTTGTTGAAAGAAATTGAACAACTAGGACAACAGGCGGCCCTCGTAGACGCTGCCTGGGTCAAAGGCAAAGAGGCCTACACGGCCGTGGTGGTCGACAGCCAGGGAGAGGTACGGGACGCCGTCACCATCTTCACTAAGGATTCCACGGTAGCGGAGCAAGCCGCGATTGCTCGAGCCATCAGGAACCGTAAATGGTCTTTCATTTATAGCGATTCAAAAGCAGCAATTAAGAGCTTTGACAAAGGCTATGTCGCTGGGACTGCGGCTAAAATTATCGACAAGGTAGAAACTATCAAAACTGAAATCCGCTGGTTTCCTGCACATATGGGACAAGTGGACGAGGCTCGGCTCAACCTCAATGAGGTGACGAATGAGCTGGCACGAGGACTTGCTTGCCGTGCCGGTCAGAACCGAACCGACGCCCACTACCATTCCGGGGATTATAAAGATCATTTACTAACTTACAACGACATAACTAAGTACTACTACTTGGGGCGTAGGCAATTCCCACTGCCACACGTAAAGTTGAACAGGGCTCAGGCAGTCACGCTACGTTTACTGCAAACCGGGACGTACCCAACTTCCTATTTCGTAAATAAAATTCACCCCGAAAGAGAAATTAGGAAAGAATGTAACGTGTGCGATGACATCATTGAAATCAGACACATGCTGGCGGGCTGTCCCGCGACTCTCGCCGACCCCGACGAAAAATGGCTTTACTGGCACAAGACGATGTCAAGCTCTTCTTATCTAGATCAACTGCGGGCTGTCCAGAGGGCCCACGATTGCGCCATAAGCCTCGGCCTGACGGTGCCGACGTGGACGCGGCCCGCCTCGGTTTGAGAAAACCGAGCTTCAGGACTCTAATAAAGTTTTGTGAATGAATGAATGAATCCGCAAAAAAGTATATAATCTAAAGTTCATGCAACACATACGTAAACACAAATTACAGGATGCCTTCCCAAGCACTGTATCCACGAAATATGGGTTCAGAAGCTTTAGCCGAAAAAAAAATACGCACGAACTATTACAAGCCGGCGATTGAATATAAAGTAGTGCAATTATTAAACCTCCATGAATCGAGTATCGACCTTACATTACCCACCAAGCAACTCAAACACAATTATGAATGATTCCTTCTCACTACTAACCTCATAGTCGATCCATAAATGTTGTTAAATTATGTTTGTATACTTTGAGATGAAATTTTCTTGGTTGAATTTTTTGCTGGTAATCTCAATAATTAAACAAAATTGTTAGATTCTATTTCAATGTACGTCTTTATTAAATGCATAATGTATGTAGAGCGTGTTCAATACACATGTATCAACAAATATGCATGTGATCCGATGTAGAGAAGAAGCAGGCGATATGTACTTGTAAAAGTACTGAAAGTGGGGCGAATTGGTAGCTATTAATCTTGAAAGTGCAGCGCGCACACAAGAAACGAGGACAATAATGTCTGCTACCTTTGCCTTATTGCCCTTGTTTCTTGTGTGCGCGCTGCAGTTTCAAGACGATATGTACTTGATGAAGTGTATATTGTGTCGTGTAAACTGCTGCAGACTGTGTTGTTGATCAGGGGGCCTAGACCTTGTCAGGATTCTTCGCCTTTAGTCTTTGCCTCCCGCAGGGAAATTTGGTATTATTCCTGCAATATAAACACGTTTCATTTGATTTGATGTATCACTTACACGCGTAGGCGCTGTGATAACTCTTCTTACTGTAGGAACAGTAAGGGCCCATTCACACTAGTGACTAGGCGAGGTCGTGCGACCGATTGCGACTGGCGACCGGAAAACTACTCAAGACGAACGATGTTCACACTTACAAATGCGACCGACGAGTCGCTAAACCGAAATGTCTCGCGATATGCCGTTCACGTCTGCTTGCAATGTTATCGCCGCGTAAAATAGGCGTCAGCGTATATGGACGTCCTGTTCCTTCGCATCTGATTGGTTCAGCTGTTCTGCGACTGCGGTCGCGCGACTGAAAAAGTCTAGCAGTGAGCGACTGGCCCGAAACGGTCGCATTTCGAGAAAAGCGACCATTTGCGACTACTTGCGACTGGTCGCTTTGCGACTAGCTTGGTCGCGCGACCTCGCCTAGTCGCAAGTGTGAATGGGCGCCAAGAAGAGTGGTAGAGTAGTTGCAGTTGTTGGGGTTGCGATGGGCTTTGTAAGAGATTAACATTGAAATTGTCACCAACGTTATGTTTCATACCGCTTAAACACACAAGACTAAGTATCCCTTCAAAGAAAGAAATAAAGGTATTTATCTTTCCGTGAGATGGACGATACACAACCACAAAAACGTATTTTTAACAGCGGAGCTGTTTAAGCTCTTGGTTACGCCGCGTAGTGCGAACAAAAAAATCACAGCATATCCACGAAGTGAATGATGATGAGTGGGCGAAGCACCGGGGGATCATTCGGGTAAACCACAGCTACGGACGAGAGATAAAGAGAGCGCGCGTCGGGAACGAGAGAGAAAATTACACCATCTTCCCGTAGGGGAACCCTGAGTAGTATGCGAAGCAGCCATGGAGTCGACTCAAGGTAGTTTTATCAGCTGTATAAACTTGGACATGCAGCAGCACCAGCAACGCGCAGAACTGTTGTCGACGCCGTCGGCGTTTTGCCCGCGTTCGCACCGAACGCGCGCAAAGTGGAACCGGAACCGGAAGTGGAAGAGGAACGCCATCTATTGAACACTTCATAAAACTACAGGTGGCTACATACTACTACTACTACTAAAGAGGAGGGAACGACCCACACCCTAAGGAGCTTCGCCCCTAAAAACTGCACCGGGCGGTGACGTCACCGCGTGTTTCCTAGCAACCACCTCGCGGTTGCCTTGAACATGGGATGTTAAGGAAAGGGAAGGAGAGCATGCGCGCGGCGCGTGTTATGCTCGGGAGAGAGAAAGAGAAAATGAGAGCGAGCGACAGAGAGAGAGAGAGAGAGGGAGAACGAGAGAGAGAAAAAAGGTAAAGGAAAGACAGGGAGGTTAACCAGACATTATCTCCGGTTGGCTACCCTGCACCGGGGGAGGGGTAAAGGGATTCGACAGGAGAGAGAGAGAAAAAAATGTGGTTGATCCCTCTTATATAGGAATCGGTATAGAACACGAAAGTGAAACGTGTCTTCACAGAAGTAGTGTAATGTTTATTGCACATTGATATATAATGTCCATTGGTGTTTTGTGGCTAAAGCGCCCTTAGGCGTTGATGCACCCACGCTGACGCCTGGTGGCACGTCTCCTCCATCACGACTACCAACGTCGATGACCATGAGCAACCGTCGTGCATATGGAAGCTGCACTACGCTGCACACGCTAGCACAACGCGAAAGACGAAGCACGTAACTGACACACTAATACAACGCACAAGACAAAGCACGTAACTGAATCGTCACCGAGTCAAATCAGCGCGTACAGCGCGTCGTAATTGCAGCCTCCGCGATCAACTTCAGAAACATTTTCAGAGCTAATTGCGGAGGCCACGCTCCGCTGTGCTGAGTACGGTGAACGCCACCTAGGTGGCGTTGGTAGTGCTTCTTGATGCCAGCGTCCCTTCGAATGCTGGCATCGAGAGCGAGAGAAAAAATAAGTACAAAAAAGGGGAAAAAAGGAAAGAAAATGTTGCAGTGGCTTAGCTCGGCTATGCCAGGATATACGTAGCGTTAGCAAAGGTTCAGCTGATTATTCTTAGCTTTCCTGGTTGTCTAGATTGTCAAGGATTAGCTTGATTGTCATGCTTACTGCTGCTCCAATGACACACACAAACGCCAGTCTGAAGTGCAGCGGCTCCAGCGCAGTGTCAGACGGCGACTGCACGGCGAGCGCGCGCCGGCGCCAGTGCGTGTACCACGGCTACGACGTCACTCCTCTGGAATGCGCAGACCGGCGGCGGGGGCTTTAGCGGCGGTGAGTCGCGCGCGGCGGCGGCGGAGTGCGCGAGATGTGCCGGCTCCAGTGGCTCCGGTGTGCAAGCCGTGTGACATCACTGATCCTTGCGCATGCGCAGCACGGCTCTTGATGTGCCGCGCGAAACGGGCTTGGCTAGGCCAGTGTAGCTAACGCTACAAAAAAAATCACACACACACACACACACACACACACACACACACACACACACACACACACACACACACACACACACACACACACACACACACACACACACACACACACACACACACACACACACACACACACACACACACACACACACACACGCACACACGCACGCACGCACGCACGCACGCACGCACACACACACACACACAAAACAGAACTGTTTCTGTGGGCATTGTCACGCATTCTGCGAAGGCGTTCTAGTGTTGAAAAGTGTCAACAACGTCCCATCCTACGTCACACAGTGTAGAGTCACAATTTGTCACTGAGTTCGGTGTCTTTTAAATAACGCAGCAGTGCCTTCAAGGTGGCTCGCGCTGTTGTTCGTGTAGGCCAGTTTACAAGGATGTTGATTTGCGTTATTAAGCGCTTGTCCAGTTGACCTATCGTGGCTGAGAGAGCTGCTCTCTGCGGGTTAAAACGAGGGCACTCACAAAGAAGGTGTGAGATTGTTTCGTTGCACCGGAAGAGCGTTCGAATCACAGTCGGTCAGATAGGCCGGTGGCTCGCAAGAAGCGCAGAAGCGCCTGCACGGCCTTCTTCTGTGACGTTGGGTCCAGTCTGTGGTGGAGAATTTTTTCTTCCGACAGAGGCCGGTCGTCCAATTGGTTGAATGCGTTGGTAAGAGAATGTCTTTGCGCACTGTACTGCGGGCAGTCGCACAATATATGTACATACAATTGATTCTTCATTGCCGCAGTGGTCACAGGCTGCGCTGTCGGCCATTCCTATGCGGAACGCATAGGCGTTGGTAAACGCAACGCCCAACCATAATCTGCACAAAAGTGTTGCGTCTCCTCGGCGAAGCCTTGATGGTACTCGAAGGCTTAGGGTTGGGTCCAGAGAGTATAAGCGAGCATGCATGAAGTGCGATTCATGCCATTGTGACCTTGTGCGTTGGCGAGCGAGCACGCGGAGCTTCCGTGCAGCGTCAGTCCTAGAAAGTGGAATGGGTCGTTTGTGATCTTCTTTATGAGCTGTGCGGGCAGCTTGATCGGCCCGTTCATTGCCGATAATTCCACAGTGACTTGGAAGCCACTGAAAAGTTATTTCTTGCCCTATCTCAGTCAGATTGTGTATTGCCTCGGCAATCTCAAAGACCAGCTGCTCGTGTGGACCGCGGCGTAAAGGTGATAGTAGAGACTGCAGAGCCGCCTTTGAGTCGGAGAAAATTGTCCATTTGTGTGTCACTTGGTCACTAATGAATTGCAGCGCGGCACAAAGTGCTGCGAGCTCTGCTGCCGTCGATGTTGTGACGTGAGACGTCTTGAATTTAATAGTTGTGCCCATCGTTGGTATCACCACTGCCGCGGTAGAGCTGTTCGGCAGGACGGAGCCGTCGGTGTATATATGGGCAGAGTCTTGGTACTTCTCGTACAACAGGAGTAAGGCGAGCTGTTTAAGGGCTGGTGATGACAGCTCTGCTTTTTTCTGGATGCCAGGTATTGTCAGGTTGATATTTGGCTTGGTAAGGCACCCCGGAACGGAGGGAGAACGAAATTGTAGCAGCACCAACCAGGCAACGCGCAGAGCTGCTGCCGACGCCGCCCGCGTTTCCCCGCGTTCGCGCCGAACGCACGCGGTGTCCGTGACGGCAGCCAGTGCCTCTGGCGGCGGCTTGGCAGGTTTCGACCAACCACGCCCCGGCAAGTGTGGAGGCGCAGCTTCGCCGTGACGTCGCCGAGGAGATAAAGCTCGGCACCACCGCGACGGCGCCAGAACTCTCGTCAACTCTGTGGCGAGTACATGTAGCATTGACATGGGATGGCCAAAGATCCGGTCACCCGAAGAAGAAGCCGCTCATCTCGAAGCGCGGCGCGTGGCCAAGCGAGAATCTGCGCGTCGGCGGCGAGCCTATTCGGAATACCGTGCTTTTAACAGCACTTAGCAGTTCCTAGCAAAACTTAGCCAAGCCTAGTAAATCCTGGAAGAAGCTAGGTCGATCACCAGCTCCTCTGTTTACTCCAGCCTTGCACCACTAGTGTAAGCTGCCCACATTTTCTTTTGTACTGCAAGCTTAAAACTTCATAATCTGGCTTGATAATAGACAACTCGGGGATCAAGGTGCATGAAAAATCATTAGATACTACCTGCAGCACGCAGCCGTCGAGACGGGAAGGCCTTCTTAAAGAAAAAGACCGATATCCAGGCTGGTGAAGTACGTCACTGTCCACCTTGTACCAAGTCTCAGTGACCATAATCACACTAAATTGAAAAAAAAAATTCGCCTAAAAACGTGGAAAGCTCATCACACTTGTTCTTTGCAGATTAACCGTTAAAGTGCAAAAACATCAAGTAGTTGCAATCATGTGGCACCACATTGTCACCGGGTGTATCCATTTATACACAAATAATAAGATTGGAGGGGAAAAAAAGCCGCGTTTTGTTAACGACGGTGGTACGTTGCATTTTCAAAGTCTCATTCACACGAAATACGCAGGACAGGTGATGTGTCTGTTTTACGTGCGAAAAGTTTTCGACTCTTAGTCCATGCGAAACGCCAATTTACTTCTTTTTTTTCTCAGCAATGGTCATGCCGAGCAGCTTCTTGAGTTGCGGGCAGAGGTGCTCATTTATGTAGACAGCCTGGCTCGAAGAAAATCCGATGTCAGCTGTAGTGAGCCTGTGCTTACTGGACTGCGTCGCGCTTAACCCGGCTGTTGAAAACCACGACTGTTTGGATCAGAGTCAGCATTTCGCGCCGGAGCTCGGTGGCAGACTTCAATGTCCTTTTTTTTATGGTCTCACCGAGAACATCACCAACCTTTCCAAGCACGCTTACGAGGCTCTTGGGCCTCTCCTGCGAAATCCTTTGACTTCAATATTTTTGTTTCTAGAATACTGATCTTGTGCCCCAACTTCCGTGGCGTTTTCGTGTACTTTCCTTTTCAACGCCTCACTTTCTTGCACTTCATCTGTAGCGTTTCTTTGAGCGCCACATTCTCGCGTTTTACTTTACTGCATTCTTTCTTCAAAGTCTCGAATTCCTCGTTTATGAAGGCCATGCTGTTCTTGAGTTCCTTTAATTCCTTGCGAAATTCGCGCTTCAGGTCAGCGATTTCGTGACCATAACGCCATAAGTCAAAATCTGGGCAAGAAACAGTCAACACAACGTAGCAGCAGAGGCCGCTGAACAAAAAAAAAAAAAAGAAAAGAAAAAAAATTACACCATCTTCCCGTAGGGGAACCCTGAGTAGTATGCGAAGCAGCCAAGGGGGTCGACCACGGAGCTGAAAACTGGCGTTGAGGCTGGCGCTGTCCGTGGCACTCATCGCGGCGTTGCGTACCAGCAACGCGCAGAACTGTTGTCGACGCCGTCGGCGTTTTGCCCGCGTTCGCACCGAACGCGCGCGGCGTTGGTGACTGTTGCCGGTGCCTCTGGGGCGCCTACCGTCGCGCCTCTAACCTAAGCTGCTTTGCATTATAGCGTGATGAGCCGCAGGTGTTGCCATTCGTTGCGCAATCCGGAGAGGAGAGGAGCGTCGGAGAGGAGGAATGCCGAGAGGAGAGGAGATGAGACAAGGAGAGGAGAGGAGGGAGAGAAGGATGCGCATGCGCAGTAGGGATGCACAAACACACGGGGGTTCGATGAATGGAGGTGAGGTAGGGACGGAGGGAGTGACATAGCCCCGAGTATAACATGCTTCGCATCTAAAACAAGCAAGTTACTTAGAAAGGAATTCGGAAAATTTCAAACCTGAAGAAATAAGCAGAAGCGCTCAGGGTTTGTACTGTTTGCTGGCTCTGCTGCCAAGTGGCTGCCGTAGGCGTGCGTCCTTTTAACAGGATCCAGGTAAAGTCCCTTAGGGACTTTAGATCCAGGCGGTGACGAAATGGCCACGTGGTTCCACGTCGTTTGGTTATCGCACTGTTTCTGCTGGTGCACTCAAGACGCAGGCGCGAAATATCCCCTCCACGAAATTGATTTGATTTATTGAATTATTGATACCTCAAATGCCCCTGGCGCGGGTTTTATATGAGGGGTGGGTTGTTACATCTGTTCCAGGCCTTCGTTGAATGACTTGAAGTGGCTAGAATCGGAGTGGTGCGCAGCGTCGATGGGCAGATGATTCCAGTCGTTCGCTGTTCGAATGAAAAATGAGTTGAGATGCGCAGTAGTGCGCGCAGGGAGGTGGGTATACACCTTTAGAATGACTGTTGCGGAGCGAAAGGCGATGAGCAGGTATGATAATCGAGTGAGCAAGAGACGAGTGATAACACTTGCGCTAGAGGGACAGGCGCGCTACTTTTCTGCGGGGCTCAAGACTGGGGAAGATTATCTCCATGTTTTAGTTCAGAGACGCTGGAATAGTGAGAATAACCTGAGAAAACAAATCTAATAGCGTGGTTTTGGATGTACTCTAGAGCTTTTTTGTAGGTTAATTTGACGCGTGTCCGAAACTGCGCATGCGTATTCCAGCTTGAGAGAAACAAATGTTTGGTACGTTAGCAGTTTTACGTGAGAAGGGGTAAACGTAAGGTAATGCCGGACATAGCCAAGGACACGGTTAGCTCCGTTTGTTATACTCGCTATATGATGCGACGAGCTGAGATCATGAGTCACTGTGATACCCAGATACTTATATGAGTCACACGTACACACGATGGAGCAAGTCCTTAAAATGCTTGTTCACGCCAACATTGCGAAGTTGGAGCTGCCCCGTGAAGCAGCATAGAATCACGAGCATGTCTGTATGGTTTTCTGTTGGTCGGTTCTCACCTTGGCTGTTAGGGGACCTCGAAAGCAGTCCACCACGAGGAGGTTGGGAATGTGATCTTCGAGCGACAATCTCTGCCTTAGAAGCCAAATCAGGCTGTATACCATACAGCTACCATGTCATCCATCCATGTATCCCTTCTCGTTGACTCGCACCACGACACCCTTGGGAAACTCTTAAGATGACGTTGTCTTTCGTTTGTAGACAATGTATGGGTGGAGTTCCGTACCATCCGCCAAGCATTACAGCTTGACAAGAACCCAAAGCTTTTTATTTCCCGTTGTGACGAGCTAATGCTCGCGAGCTTCACTTCCCTCTTACTTTTATTCATTTATGCCTCACAATAGCAAGTACTCGTATCATGTGATGTCGTCATACACGGAAGTTTGATCAGCATTGCCGATCTGGCCGAGCAAGCATTGCCGCGAGTCGCGGAGCTTGAAAAAGTGCCTATGGAAGGCGAGGACTTTCACCTGGCATGCGCTAGGCAGTTTCTGGCACACACTGGTACGTCGACGCGAAGAGAAACCATCCCTCTTCATAAACTTCGATGGTCATTGAAGCCCTGCTGGAGTTTTTCGTGGGTATCCCCGCTTCTGTAGCGAAGATCCAGGCTTGTTGCGTGACCACGTCACACGTTACTGGCAGAGACCGCGTATTTCAATAACCTACACCGCAAGCTCAGCCTTCAGCTCCGGTAAGCGTCTCGACTTCTGCCCGCAGAAACCTTTTCGATTGCCGGCACACCTGAAAACATTGACTCGTTGCAGCCGCCACTCCCGCAACACCCGTTCCGAAACGTCGAACTTGGGGTCCACCACGTAGTTTCTTTCTTCGGCGTAAAGAACGGCAGCCCTCTTGAACGTTGCGAACACGAAAAAAAGTACAAAGAGAAGGAGGACGACAGGACGAGTGCTCACTTAGAGCTGTTTATTTTTTTTTTCCCCAGAAGGTGTGACTTTGCCATAGAGACATGTGCAGCCGCGATTGTGAGTCGTCAGCACACGTGAGATTCAAAGTGTCTGCTAATGAAATCATATGCAATTTTATAGTTTTCTCTTGAGTTTTCCATTCATCAATAGGTACCAACTCGCCCAGCCGCTTACTTCGCAAAGGTACCCTAAGCACATAATTTCCTACAATAAATAATACAGGGAGCTGCAAACATGATCGTTCAACCAGAATGAAAATGATGGTACGCGCAATCTAAGCTTTGCCCTCTGTTCACGCGGCTTTGTGACTTTGCAAGTCGATAACCTTAAATGAAATGTAGCCTTATAAATGTAGCAATTCGCAGTGATTAAGCGTGCGCGCCGAGTAGTATTACTGCCTTTTGCGTTAAGAGATCTAGCATTGCTGCATGATTTAAGATAATAAAGGCAAAGACAGCACAGCAGATCAAGAGACAAGCACAAAGATCAGACAAATCAACGCACAAACCATCCTTCCCATGGTAGCTGAGCGAGCGTTGCGCCGCAGTTTCCTCTAGTGATTTTCGTGGGAAACTCCCGGCCCTAAAAGGCAAAAAAAAAAAAGAAAAAAAGAAAATCCAGTCCACAAACTACCTCTATCAATGTCGATCCGGCTCATTTTATTTTTTCGCCCAATGAGAGCGTACAACTGGTTGAGAGTGTCAGCAATGGATGCCCAGATGGATTTCGCCTGCCATTTTTCTCTCGTGCAACCTCGTTACAACGCGAGACTCGATTCTCCTTCAGCAAGGCGTTTCCCGAGTGCGGATTTGCAGGCACGCTGTTCGGGACCGAAAACCAAAGTTGAGCTCGGGCTGCGGGTCTCTGGGTTCACGTGCACCCCGACGATAGCGTCCACACTTGCCATCTTCGACATCTGGACTTGCATCATGAACTTGCGCTGACGAAGCACTTGAGATGGATTTCCCCCGAAGTTTCTGTCGTACACACTTGCGTCGTGTCTTTTTTTCACAGCCTAAATTGGTAAAAAAGAAGAATGTGAAAATAACTTTCGAAACCCCGTTTGACCCACCGTGGTTGCTTAGTGGCTATGGCGTTGCACTGTTACTGACGAGGTCGTGGGATCCAATCCCGGCCGCGGCGGCCGCATTTCGATGGGGGGCGAAATCGAAAAACGCCCGTGTACCGTGCGTTGAGTGCACGTTAATGAATCCAAGGTGGTCAAAATTAATCTGACGTTCCCTACTACGGCGTGCCTCACAATCAGATTGCTATTTTGGCACATAAAACCCCAGAATGTAATGTAATGTAAACTACACTTCGCGTAAATAAAAAGAAACAGTCAGAGAAATATGTCACGTCATTAAAAAAATGAAATTATCGGGTTTTACGCTTAAAAACCACGATCTGATTATGAGGCACGCCGTAGTGCGGGACTCCTCAACAAGTTGGACCACCTGGGGTTCCTTAACGTGCAGCTAAATATAAGTACACGGGTGTTCTCGAATTTTGCGCCCCGATCGAAATGCCGCCTCCGTGGCCGGGATTTGATCCCGCGATCTCGTCGCCACTGCCCAGCAACGCGGCCAATAAGCAACCACGGCGGGTGTCAAGTCTTTACTAAAGCCCACGTTATTCGCAGACGTTGTCGGCTGCTCTGCCCTCATTTTGCAGGGCGCTTAGTTGGTTAATTAGTTGATATGAATGCACAAATGTTTAAATACTTGTTTTAGTACGTAAGCTGTATTTGAAAAAGTGGATCAGCGTGTTGGAAAGGGCGAGATATATAGTGATTTTCTTGGTATAAGCGCGAAGAATACACGGACGGTGGCGGAAGATGACAGGACGAGCGCTAACTGACAACTAAATCTTTATTGGAAAGAAGAAACATGTTTGTTCTTTCCAATATAGTTGTTTCCCTGTGGTTATATTTTACTTTATTTTTGCTTGGCTTCGAATAAAGCCAGTTAGGTACAAAAATGCACGTTACTATGAGTTCTTTCGAAAAAAAAATGATATAGTAAGTCTTTTGCCGACCGCTGAAATTTGTATGTCCCGAGACCCTGCATTGCCGAAAGCGACGAAATTGATAACGCGGGAAAGTATTACTGGTACCCCGTGCATCACTTTGCAAGACGGTCAAAATAAAACTCTTCTTGACTGACATGAGCAGCTTGGTTGACATGAGCAGTTTCATCTGCGACTAAACCTGCATTCTCAAACGGACCTGAACTCAAAGCTATTCCTACACTCCATCGAGCGCGCCATAGTCCATCGACTGAAGACAAATTCGCTAGCTGTTCACTTACATTGCTTATCAATCAATCAATCAATCAATCAATCAATCAATCAATCAATCAATCAATCAATCGCGTAACGGGGACTACGATGTCCCCAACACACTGTCCCTTGTTCGGATTTGACCCTCAGATTTATAACGCGCCTACGTCGTCACTGGGCTTCCTCTATGTGCTGTCTAAGCCACAGGCAATTACTTAAAACAACGATCAGGTTTTCACCTCAATGGCGGGCCAGTGCAGCTGGTACATAAGAAACGCCCAAATCCAGTTCCAGAAACTCAGTTCCTCCCACAACTTGGGCTCCATGTTCAGGTAGGCATAGCTGCACTGTGGAACGGCGAAGTCACTGAACCGAGAACCCGCGCACCGCATCAGCATGTTCACGTCAGCGCACTCGACCAAGGCCAAATAGTCGTCGATGAGCTTGACTGTGATGTCACTGCATGAAACACCAAAAAGCTTACGCTGGAGTTCTTTCCACAGACTCGGCACATTTGTGCCCAATCTCGAAGCGCTGCATAAAAAAAAAAAAAAACATATTGCACGTAAGCGCGCCTTGAATGTTGCGGAACAAAAAAGCATGCCACCGTTGTTTGCGATTTGAAAACGGTTGGAAGTTGCCAGGTGTGCAACGAACGCTCGTAAGTGTTAAAGGACACCGAAGGCTAACACTAAGTCAGTTTAGTCTGACGATGTAGTCAAGTAGTTTTACTCACCTGGTTTTGCATTTCTTGGAGCGAAAGAATGAAGGTCGACATTTTCAATTTTAAATTTCACGCCCAAACACGACCAAGCGCTTAGCATGACCTCCCGTATTTCAGCGAGAAAGTGTTTTCAGACATTTTAGCCGTTCTTGCTCAGAGAGTTTTAAAGCACTTACCTGGCTGTGTCTTTCATTTCTTGAAAATGCAATGTAATTGTTGTTTATCGATAGACTACTAGTACTAGACAAGCGCTGTCCAAGTTTCATGACGTCAAGAGGGGTCAGCGCGGGTATACGTCAAAGCGTGTTTGTATTTTTGTCTTGGCTTAGCAAGACACCATCCGCGTGCTCATGGTATAGAACTAAAGCTCCGTTTTATTTTTATTTTTTTACTCGCAAGCGTATATGAAATCGCCGAGATTATCTGTGTCGCTGCGAGGGAAGCGAGTGCCAGAGGACGAAGGCGCCTGGAGGTGGAGAAGAGAATCGCCAGCTTGGGAAAGTACGGAGGGGCGCGCGGAGCCGCAGCAGACCGACGCCACCTAGAGGGAAGTCTAGGTGCCGCATACTCTAACAGCCCTCTACACTGCACACATTATATAAGGGGTTGACAAAAAAGCATTGTATGTACATTGTACATAGCGCCGCAAGTAAAAAAGGGAAAGAACATTTATGCAAACCAGGTGCACTGATAAAATGAAAACATAGCCAGATAAAGGAAATATGAGATCACTCTCAAAAAAGCCCAGTAGCTTTAAACATGAAATATAGAAAAGCAAATACAATAATGTGAACCTTGTTACGTATCAGCGTGCATAAAGCACTTTAGTTTATTAACAAATTCGTTGTGATTCTGCTGGGAATCATGATTGTTCTCTGCATGGGTGTAAATAATTGTAACGTGCTCTCTGGTCAGTTTATTATCTGTTCGCGTTTCAATTTAAAGCCGCCTGCATTGGGTGCAAGTTAAAGAATTCCAGGTAGTCTAAATTATTCTCAGGTCTCCCACTAACACGTGCCTCGTAATCAGATATTGGTTTTAGCACGTAAAACCGCAGAATTCATTTAATTTAACACTGAAAGGTCTCTTGGGCTGTTCTATTCCTTTCAAAAATGCCAATGGCACGTTTCAACACCCTCTGTGAAACAAGCCTTACTGCGGCCAATGCTGCATACGTGCAGTACACTGCAAATGATAAGGCTGGAGCTTTTTGCTTTTGCCTGTCCGCACTAAATCTATTTCAGTAAAGCTCTTGTTGGGACTGGTTGGTGCATTCAAGAATACATAACGGGGCAGCACGAAAAAAAAAAAAAAACACGGACGAAGAAAGGTATGTGCATGCACAAGACGGGCGCAAACTTCCAACGATATTTTCAGAACAGGAAAGCGAGCCTATATGAATATACATCAGGTCAACACGTGCCATACAACTCTGATAAAGATTTTAAAGTGTTTCCATGACAGCGCTATCAGAGGCCCCTAGAGCTCTGGAACGAAATCTTAGGCCTAACATTAAGAGACAGGAAGAGAGCGGTGTGGATCAGAGAACACGCGGGGATAGCCGATATTCTAGTTGGCATTACATCAGAGTGCTACGGGTGGCGTTAGAGATGTATGCCCATTTCTGAACTCACTCTTGAAGAATGATGCCCCCATTGACCGCCTCAGCTAGGTCCCGGACCATTCGCAGCATCTGACTCTTGGTTCCGTCGATGTAAAAGGTAACAGGTTTGTGTGATCTGTGAAGAGAAAGAAAGCAAAGCACAAACATTTATTGGTACGTAAGAGGGTGCTCTATGTTCGAAAAAGGTTTCTCTGTGTTGCCGCTGCGCTTAGAGTGCGCATTAAATTTTGCGTTCGCCAGTGAGGAAAGTCTAGTAGTATGACGGCCCCTTCATTTAGAGTCATCCAAATCATTGCATCATCTCATGGCGTGTAACGTACTGCTGCCGCATTGCGGCACACCAAAAATAACAATGTTCGTATGATAACATCGGCTCCTTATAGCGCTCATGTTACCCCCATTTTCACTGATTTAAAGCTCATCTCACTAAATAAAACTATCTGGTACAACCATGGCATAGTTTTACACGACTTGCTTAAAAAATGCACATTTAAGTTGCGCCATAGGCTACCTGCAATGGTCAGGCGGCGCAGCGATCGGCTCCGCCGTCAGCGCCACTGTGTCAGTTCCGCGAAACACCGAGACGGCCACTTCTACGAAGGCATGCTTCTGCCTGCAGCGCTCGTTTGAAACAAGTCGGGCGTTCTAAATTGTGGTTTTTAAGGCAATCGAAAACATTAAGGCCCATTTTCGACCACCGACAGTTGAGAAAGGACGTAAACTTTAGGACAACAACCATGTATATCGTGTCAAAAAAGTAAACAGGACGGACTTCGCAGCAAAGTTTTGTCACAACAAATAAAGCACGTTTACGACGTCGAACTCAAAGTAAGTTAGCAAATAAATAAGTTATTCCTCTTAAGTGGGCATATACGGCCATAGACGCTTTTAAACTATCATTTGTAGCTTCAGTATACTTCGAGCGTGCCTTGCTCATCACATTTGTCGAGGTTTTGGCGAGTTGGCAGATAACCTGGATGATTAATTATGGAGCTTTTTCCTCCGTTGACGAAGTGCCTCGAGCATATTTTGGTGTTGTCATTCGGGCTCCAGTGTGAGAGGTCATCACCACTGAAACATAACAGAGAGAAATCAGCTGACACTAAGCAACATCAAGAGTGAATAAATGTGTGCTAGCGTGCGCGAGAGAAGTGTTAATTTGCGAATACTCGGATGTGTGCTGCGGTGCACTCCAGCCTTAGTTCTGTTGTTCTAAACGCGAGAAAACATCGGCATGAATGAGTCCGGTTTCAGTAGTCGCGTCTTGATCCAGGCGCAGAAAGGAGCTGCACGTTGGCTTATTAATGCACAACAACTACAGTGCGTACAAAGGTCAACAACCACTGCGCATTGGTTTTGGAGCGGGACTAGCTGAACAACTATCCAAACCAATTTACAACAGCGGGAATCACATCACACGTGTTTATGCAGTTGTCGCTTTATTGTGCGTTTTCAGGGATGCTGCCTCCTGTTTTTTCTTTATTTTTCCTTTTTTTTAATTTGAGTTTGCGTCTTAGTTCAACAGAAATTCGCAAGAGCGACACTTACTTGACGGGCCGAACCGCCACGATCCACTTCAGCCGCCGGTTTTCTCCCCACAGTCTTGAAGGGAAGCGGCACAATTTGATGCCGACATCCCCTTCGGTTTGAAAATACCTAAAACAGCAGTATACGCGCATGTTCTTTTTGTTCACACATCTCATGGAGGAGCTGCCGAGAGGTCGTGGTGAATCCATTAAAAAATTGGAAAAGGAAGCTTTCAGGCGCGCCTGAGCGCAGTACGGACCAAAGGGAAATGGCGGTGAGGGCCTACTCGCGGGTGCTCACCGCCGCTGTACAGCCAAACTGCATTGCAGGGTGCCTATTGACAGAAATGGTCTTAGTTTGAGAATGTATAGGTTGGGGCATTTGCTGCCATTCGCCATGCTTTTCTTGGCTGCCTTCCTCGTACCGGATGCAGCTGTAGTGGCGCAGAACATCCAGCAATGCACACGGGGGCTGTCAGGGGTATGATGTTGAAAGTCGTGACGGCGTCCCCCGAGCCTGTGCGCAGCGAGATGACAAAGCACGCGTGGAAAGTTTTTCGTGGAAATGAGCCGTAGTGGTGGGTCCTTAATTTAGGGAGAAAAGAAATTCCGCTGGATACTGCTTTTTCAACCCATGTTGCTGTAGAGGGCCACCAACCGGTAACTGTTTATTCAAGCGGACATGACGGACCGACAGCGAGTGAAGGGAAACGCTTGCGGGGTTTGACGAGATGAGTGTTGGGCCCACAGGGGCGGGGAAAAGCAGACACAGTAAAAGAATGTACGCGTTCTTATTGTGGTTGTTTAACTGAGCCAGACCGAGCCCTTAAAAAAGGGGCGCTCGTCATGAGACCCCGGGGAGAGTTGTCTAGCCCGGCCGGACGCTTTGCTGCGGGAACCAGACGCTGGTTCTTCCTCGCCACCGTGCACCCGGGCCATCGAGGGGCGCCACCTCGGACCACCACCAACATCCATCCCTAACGGTGTTACTAACCCCCAAAACCCAAAACATTTACCGTAAAATACCGAGAGATAGTCCACCTAAATCGAGAGAAAATCTAGTGAAAATAAGAGGTGGGCTAACTTTCAGCGTGCAGTAAAACGTGTGCAGGTGGGTTATCTTTCGGGGGTGGGACATCTCTCGGGATTTTACGGTAGATTTTTTTTTGCAGAGTAATTTTTTAGCCAACGAAATAGTGCAGCAACTACGTCAAGGTAACTGTTGGCTTTTCTGGTGGGAAAATTCGAAATAGTTTGACGCTCACGTAAAATCTTCACCAGCATTGTCACCGTACTTGCGTTCAGTTAGAATTTATATTGCGACTTTGTAAACTGTCTCCCTACTCTGATGTATTTATTCCTATATATCCTGTGCTTACTGCATAAATACAGCATTTGTGTACATATGTGCTGGGTTCTGTTTTCCTGCTTCAACATTGTATAACCTTTGTAAATGTTTTTTTGTTTATTTCTAATTACAATCGAAGCATTTTTATTGATGTATTCTCATGCAACCGAGGAGCAGAAAGACCCGCTACAGTTTCTAACTTTGTGGACTTCTGCATAACATCTCCTGTATATATGTACCACTAATGAAACAATAAATCTGAGTAATAATCTGGACGGCATTCATTGCTTCGTAAAAATTGTTCGTGACAGAAACGACACAAGTGCGTTTTGAGCGCCAGAAAAGTGACAGCATGAATACATGATTCGGGCTATGTGCAGAGCCAATACAACACATTTATTGAAACCTACGCACACCTGTTCACTTCCACAGAGCTCAACTTCGGTCGTTGCTGAACCTACAGCTTAGACGTACGAAAAATAAATGTTGCAATTTCATAACCATGCGAAGCAGGGACGTGATAGCTGGCGCAATAAAATACACGCTTAATGGCCCATACGCGCTCAATCCGCACGCCCGCTCCGCACGCCTCCGCCCTCTTGCGGACGAGGGCGGAAGGCCAAAAGGCGGATCGTGTCGAGAAAGTCGTCGTTCGCTGCATCCGCACGAGCGGATTGCACGCGCACTCCGATTGGACCACGCGGTCTGTTGACAGCTGGCAACCATTCGGCGGAGCAAAGTGTTCAAGGTTGGCAACTACCTTTGACAGCAGACGACACTGGCATATTTTTGCAGATGCGACTTCAAGTTTCCGCGTCACAGTGAAAATGCGACTTTAGGCTGTACATTCTGTTCTGCATCCGCATGTGTTGCATTGGCGCCGTCATCGTTGTTCGAAACACCGCACAATCATCCTATCTGCGCCACCTTTTAAATATGTATTTGCAATCGCATCATGTCGCAACATGGGACGTATTCTCGCACTATCACTTTCAGTGCACGCTGCCTTCGTATTGAGCAAAACCTCTCGAATCATCCAACGTGCCGCGCTCTACGTTACGCGAAAGCGATAGTATCGCCGAGCGATTCTACCGAAATCCCCGTGTTCGCCGCGTTGCCGCAGTTTTTGTAGTGCTAGTGACAGTTCGCAAGAACACGGAACACACGCACGACCGTCGCGGAATACAGCTGCGTAGGTCGACAAGACACCCCTCTTTACCAATGAGCTCGTGTGAGGCTCCGAGTACAGCTTGCTCATATGCTTGCATTTGCTTGTTCATGCTTTTTTTTTACTCTGCCAATTTTAAGAGTGTGCACATGAAAAGTGCACAAAGATTAAGCAGTACCATGACAGGCATGCTCCCTCTCTCAGCCATGGCATCAAACAAGCATGATCGACTTGACACCGTTTGATGCTGTCAGCATCATACATGGGTGTTCTATTTTTATTATTTTACCCTATATCAAAAAAAATAAGCTTGCATAGGATGCACATGATCATTGAACTATTGCAAGCTATAATCAGGTTATTTGAGTGAGTTGGGCATGGGCTGCATGTTATGTAGTAACAACCTAGCTAGCTCATTCACAGCCATATTTTAAGAAAATGAAAAAATCCATAGCATAACAGACAGCTGGCCAGTACCTGTTTTCCATCCGAAAGCAAAGCTAGATTATCAAGTGACTAAGCTTCGCAGTGAGTGCAGTGACCTCACGTTGTGTGAAAAGGTTAATGTAGTAAGTGGGCTTGTGTTTGTCTTTCTTAATTATTGGCTGCATGACAATGTAGTGAAGGGTCATATGGCACAAGACAGGACAGCTCAAAAAAGTGAGGAAACAATTGTTGCCATTTTTTATTTTCATAACAAACCAACAGATGGTTCTTTGGGTTCCACACTTTTTTTTTAATACCTGCACCGCCTGAAGACATTATTGCTAGGGGAAGAATACATAGTATTTGCACGAGGCTGGCATGAAGCAAACAAACTACTGCATGCGCTATTACACACCAACAAGAATAACATTCTTTTGTTTTTTCTTTCTTCCTTTCTGCGGTTTTATGCGCCAAAACCAGTTCTGATTATGAGGCACGCCGTAGTGGAGGGCTCTGGATTAATTTTGGCCATCTGGGGTTCTTTAACGGGCATTACAACGCAAGCACACGGGCGTTTTTGCTTTGCGCCTCTATCGAAATGCGACCGCCACGGCCAGGATTCGATCCCGCGATCTCGTGCTCAGCAGCGCAATGCCTTAGCTGACTGATCCACCACGGCGGGTGAAAACAGAAATAACCACGCACACTGTTATACATCTAACAACAAAGCTCGAAAAGCCACTTCAGTTCGGCATTCAGTAATTTGGTCTGGCAGTTGATTCCACTGACTTATGGTGTATGGAAAAAATGAGCCATTAAAGACATTCATTCTAAAATTAATTTCCCTTATTTTTCATTGATGATTACCTCTTTGAGATGTAAAGTGAGGGAGCAAAAGGTATGTTTCCCTGCCGACTTTAACCATGCCCCAATAAAATTTGGAAAGCATTTCTAATCGCTTTTTTTTTCTGTGCCTGCTTAATAATTCCATTCCCAGCCCATCCATAGGGGTAGTGACACCTAGAAGTAAAGTTATAATTAGTAGAAACAAATCGAGCTGCGTGGTTTTGTACGAGTTTAAGCATATCAGAAAGGACTTTAGTTTGTGGGTCCCAGACTGGATAGGCATACTGCAATATCGATCTTACATTACTAAATTGAAGTAGTTCTCCAATTTTGGGAGCTGCTGTCCTGGAAGTTACATTTGACAAAATGCGGCATTTTGCAAGCTGCCGCTGTTACATATTCATCCTGCTTAGTCTAAGTTAGGTCGGACGAAAAATAAACCCCAGAATATTTATACTCACCCACTAGCGATAGCTGTATAGTATGTAATGTATAATCAAACAGGTATGGATTACGTGAGTAAAATAGACTAACAAATCAAAGCTGAGTAAGCTGAAAGCAACTTTGTATGTGCCTTAGATAATCTAATCCTCCTAAATATAGCTCCCCTTATTATCATGTGCTTTATTTACTACTTATTCATTATGACGCCTGAACTATACAGTGCCACCAGGCACTGCTGTATTCCTGCAGGCATGTTAGAACAGCTTGGCTATGAAAAAACATCACTGTGAAATAAAGGTGGTGCACATTTGCTGTCAGAATATTGTTACGTGTGAAAGGACACAGACGAAAGAGGCTATTTACAGGCTATTTACACAGAAGCCAGACAGCCAGGCCCACAATCGCTCGCACCAAGAGCACAGACACACTTCGTCGTCTTTCGCGCGGCGGCTCGTCTCTTCAACATCTTTCGATGTTATCGTAATACTACCCCCCCCGGCGGCAAAAGCGCCGTCACGGTGCTGTTAAATATCCAAGGTGCTTGGAGAGGTGTAGGGTTTGAGCCGGGCGACGTGGACAATATCACTGGTGGTCACAGCGGAGGACGTAGTGGGCGTGGCTAGAACGATTTCGTAGGTGAGTGACATCGGTCACTTGGCGGAGCACGCGATATGGGCCTGTGTAACAGGAGAGCAGTTTTTCACAAAGGCCACCTTTACGCGATGGTGACCAAAGCAACACGAGGGTGCCGGGCGCAAAATGCACATCACGGTGACGGAGGTCGTAGCGTTGTTTCTGTTTTTCTTGAGACACTTGCAGACGAGCACGCGCAAGTTGGCGAGCATGGTCAGCACGGGCGATTGCATCACAGGCATAATCGCTAGTTGAAGCTGTGGGGAACGGGAGCACAGTGTCTAGTGGTAGCGTCGGTTCTCGGCCATACAATAGGTAAAACGGGGAAAAGCCAGCAGTTTCGAGACGGGAAGAGTTGTATGCAAAGGTAATGTAAGGTAGAGCGAGGTCCCAGTCACGGTGGTCGGCGGAAACGTACTTCGATAGCATGTCTGTAAGCGTGCGGTTTAAACGCTCAGTGAGGCCGTTCGTTTGTGGGTGGTAGGAGGTGGTAATTTTGTGCTGTATTGAGCAGGCACGCATGATGTCGTCAATGACTTTGAAGAAGAACGTACGGCCACGGTCGGTGAGCATTTGACGCGGAGCACCATGCATCAAAATGATATCGTGGAGGAGGAAGTCCGCGACGTCAGTAGCGCAACTGGTCGGAAGAGCGCGTGTTACGGCGTAGCGGGTCGCGTAGTCCGCAGCGACGGCTATCCACTTGTTTCCTGATGTAGATTCCGGAAAGGGGCCGAGAAGGTCTAAGCCAACACGATGAAAGGGCTCGGCAGGGATGTCGAGTGGCTGCAGGTAACCAGCGGGGAGCTGGGAAGGCTTCTTGCGTCGTTGGCAAAGTTCACAAGCAGCGACGTAACGCCGTACGGAACGGGCAAGGCCCGGCCAGAAAAAACGGCGACGTACTCGGTCATAGGTTCGAGAGACGCCGAGGTGTCCTGCCGTTGGGGCGTCGTGAAGCTCTTCTAGAACGGTTGAGCGGAGGTGTTTAGGGACTACAAGTAGGAACTCGGAGCCGTCCGGATGAAGGTTACGACGGTATAGAGTACCGTCGCGGAGTACGAAGAGGCATAGAGTAGTATCGGCCGGAGAGTGTTCCAAACGGTCGATGAGTGCTCTGGTGTAGGCATCACGACGTTGCTCGTCGGCGAAATGAAGGAGCTGGGATACTGAGAAAACGGAAGCAGCACTGTCAGTATTGGAGGAGTCAGAGTCGTCAACAGGGTAACGCGACAAGCTGTCAGCGTCTTGGTGCAGGCGGCCAGACTTGTACACCACGGAATATGAAAATTCTTGTAGCCTCAAAGCCCATCGACCAAGCCGGCCTGTAGGATCTTTGAGCGATGAGAGCCAGCAGAGAGCATGATGGTCAGTGACGACAGAGAAAGGGCGACCGTAAAGGTAAGGGCGGAACTTCGCAACTGCCCAGACAACAGCAAGGCATTCTCTTTCCGTAATGGAATAGTTGCGCTCCGATGGTGATAGGAGGCGGCTTGCGTAAGCAATAACGCGATCCTGGCCACGCTGACGCTGGGCTAAGACGGCACCTACACCATGACCGCTGGCATCTGTACGCAATTCTGTAGGGGCATCAGGGTCGAAGTGGGCGAGAATGGGCGGTGAGGTGAGAAGAGTGACGAGACGAGAGAAGGCGGTGGCTTCTGAAGTACCCCACGAAAATTGTACGCCTTTCTTCAAAAGATTAGGGAGGGGTCTAGCAATTGCCGCGAAATCCTGAACAAAACGACGAAAGTACGAGCATAACCCAACAAAACTGCGAACGTCTGCGGCTGTCTTCGGAACCGGAAAGTCTCGGACGGCGCGAGTTTTGTCGGGATCAGGCTGCACTCCGGAAGCGTCGACGAGATGGCCCAGAACAGTAATTTGGCGGCGGCCAAAACGACATTTGGACGAGTTGAGCTGCAGCTTCGCCTTTCGAAATACATCAAGTATAGCTGTTAGACGCTCAAGGTGAGAGTCGAACGTTGGCGAGAAGACGATGATGTCGTCGAGGTAACAGAGACACGTGGACCATTTAAAACCTTGGAGCAAGGAGTCCATCATACGCTCAAAGGTGGCCGGGGCATTGCATAACCCAAACGGCATTACTTTAAATTGGTATAGGCCATCAGGTGTTACGAACGCGGTTTTTTCTCTGTCCATGTCGTCGACAGCAATCTGCCAGTATCCAGAGCGAAGATCAATAGAAGAGAAATAACTGGAACCGTGAAGGCAGTCAAGGGCGTCGTCGATTCGTGGGAGCGGGTAGACGTCCTTCTTAGTAATTTTGTTCAAATGGCGGTAGTCTACACAGAAGCGCCACGTGCCGTCCTTCTTCTTAACCAACACCACAGGTGACGCCCAGGGACTCGAAGAAGGCTCAATGATGTCTTTATCTAGCATTTCGGTCACTTCATTTTGAATTACTCGGCGTTCCGACGCAGAAACGCGATATGGTCGTCGGTGAATAGGCGTAGCATCGCCAGTAGGAATCCGATGCTTGACCGCGAGCGTCTGGCCTAAAGGGCGATCGTCGAAGTCGAAAATATCTCTGTAGGCCGATAACACTTTGGAAAGGTCTTCAGCCTGAGTAGAGGACAGGTCCGCCGCAACCATTTTCTTTATGTTGGGATCGGCGCCCGAGGCTGGCGCGAGGGGCACGCCAAGCTCGGAAGAACCATCGGCTGATAAAGCTGCCACTTGATGGTCGCCGAGGCAGTCAACGTTGGCAAGGCAAATACCTTGCGGGAGAATTTGTTTTGCCAATCCAAATTTGAAGATAGGCATGCGAGTGCAGTTATTAGTAATGGTTAGAATACTGTGAGGCACGGTGACGTCATACTGTAGTGGAATGTCGGGCAGAGCAGTGACGAGGTACTCGCCATCAGGAACAGGTGGGGAAGACAACAGTTCAATATAGGCTATTGACTTTGGTGGTAGGCGAATAAAGCCTTTGGGGCGTAAGCGGCACTGGGGTTCAGCAGGAGGTTCTGCGAGAATCGGCAACTCAAGGCGAAGGGTGCTGGCAGAGCAGTCAATAAGAGCAGAATGTGCAGAAAGAAAATTGAGTCCGAGAATTCTTTCTTTTATGATGGCGTCGACAGTCGAGACGTTGCCGAAAACAAGCAAATTGAAAGCGTCGTCGGCAATGCCTTTTAGCACATGGGCCACTTTATCTGCTTCGGACATATTATCGTCAGCTTTGCGGCATAGAGCCAAGACGTCGAGGATGTATGAAACATACGGCTCTGTAGAGGTCTGCACACGAGACGCAAGAGCCTTCCTCGCGGCAACCTTGCGCCCAAGAGGGTCGCCGAACTGTTCCCGAAGCTGTTCTTTGAAAGTGTCCCAACTGGTGAACTCGTCGTCAAGCGTTTGGTGCCACACGCGTGGGGTGCCGCCGAGATAAAAGATGACATTGGCGAGCATAATGGTTGGGTCCCACCTGTTATTAGCACTGGCGTGTTCATAGAGCTTGATCCACTCGTCAACATCCTGTCCCTCCAGGCCAGAGAACACACCAGGGTCGCGATGTTGGGCAACCGTGACGATAGGCGTAGTCGGGCGAGCCGAAGCCGTTGCAGAGGCGGTCTCGTCACCGGGGGGCATGGTGACAAGCTCGATGTACCGACCACTTCGGAGTTCCGTGGTGAGGACGGGGATCGCTAACCTCCACCAGAATGTTACGTGTGAAAGGACACAGACGAAAGAGGCTATTTACAGGCTATTTACACAGAAGCCAGACAGCCAGGCCCACAATCGCTCGCACCAAGAGCACAGACACACTTCGTCGTCTTTCGCGCGGCGGCTCGTCTCTTCAACATCTTTCGATGTTATCGTAATAATATGCTTATAAGCATAACTACCCAGGATTCGAAAAAGCCTTTGAAATGTAAGGGTTGATGCTCAGCTATGCTGGTGTGACATCTTACATTTATAGCGTAAGACCGCATCGATGGACAGGAGGGACACAACACAAATATTGTGTTGTAACCTCCCAGTCAGAATGCAGGTAGTCTTCTGTGGTTTTAACTGTGGTTCTTAGCTACAAAAATGTGAAGAAATCTGTAAATTCAAAACTGTTTTAACTAAACTTAGACACCATTAAAAGGAACATAACACTCAGGTGTACATTTTTTGGTCACACCAGCTCTTTGTGCTGCACGTCAAATATGTATATACATATACTGTTACAGGGAGAAAAGACGCTTGACAATACATTTACAAGATATATACAATAGGCAGAAGACAGGCATACAAGATGAAGCCTGTGCGTGCAAATAACGGCAATCGTCGTCTTCGTTAGTCCTGTCATCATCATTTGCTACTGTAGTGCCTCATAGCATGATCCCCGGCGGCGAAGGCGCTGTCCCGGTGCTTGGTAGGTTCGAGTGATATCGCTTCAGTCGAGCGACGTGAACGATACCAGAGGAGGATCACGGTGTGTACGTATCGAGAGGTTGTATCTCGTAGGTCACGTCTGTCACTTGACGCAAGACACGGTACGGGCCTGAATAGGGCGAAATCGGATTCTCACAATGACCAACTCAGGATGCTGATTTACAAAGAAGCACGATGTCACCAGGGTGAAAGGGGGCATCGCGGTGACAAGTATCATATATGCGTCGTTGCTTTTCCCGGGAGGTGGTCAGACGCAGGTGTGCAATCTCACGTACCTCTGTAGCTCTAGATATGGCATCATGGGCATATTCTGATGTTGTATCGAGAACGGCTGGGAGGATCGTGTCAAACGGTAGTATAGGGTCTTGTCTATGCCAGAGAAAAAATGGAGAAAAACCAGCAGAGTCATGGCAGGACGTATTGTAGGCAAATGTGACGAACGGCAGAGCGGCATCCCAGTCACAGTGGTCGGTAGAGACGTACACAGCGAGCCACTCTGTGAGGCTGTTGGTCTGAGGATGATATGCCGTTGTAAAGTTGTGCTTTGTAGCGCAGGTGTGCAAAAAAAATTATGGGGTTTTACGTGCCAAAACCACGATCTGATTATGAGGCACGCCGTAGTGGGGGACTCTGGAAATTTGGACCACCTGGGGTTCTTTAACGTGCACCTAAATCTAAGTACATGGGTGTTTTTGCATTTCGCCCCCATCGAAATGCGGCTGCCGCGGTCGGGATTCAATCCCGTGACCTCGTGCTCAGCAGCCCAACACCATAGCCACTGAGCAACTACGGTGGGTCGCAGGTGTGCAAGATGTCCTGGACAATCTGTGATAGAAAGTAGTGGCCCCGGTAAGTAAGGAGTTGCGGGGAGCGCCGTGGTGAAGTATCACAACTTCGAGAAGGAAGTCAGCGACGTTGGTTGCACAACTGCTAGGGAGAGCCCGCATGATCGCCTACCAGGTGGTGTAGTCCGTAGCAACTGCTATCCGCTTGTTCCCACTAAGCGATAGAGGAAAAGGGCCAAGACCAACCCGAAAGAATGGCTCAGATGGTATTTCAATGGGCTGAAGATAGCCAGCTGGTAAGGATGGTGGTTTTTGCGGTGCTGACAAGATTTACAACAAGCAACGTAACAAAATGGAACGGTAAATATTGGGCCAAAACAAAAAATGCCGAACACGGTCATGTCTTTGAGACTCCCAGATGACCAGTGGTAGGAACATCATGCAACTGTGTGAGTACAGTCTCACGCATGTGCTTGGGGACTACCAGCAGCAGTTCAGGGCCATCAGGGTGCATGCTGTAATGGTACAATATGCCATCTTGCAGCACGAACATACGCAATGAGGGGGAACTTATCAGGTCCGTCCGGATGAGAATGATGTCTCTCGGGTAAGGGTAACGCCGCTGCTCATTTTTGTTGTCGCCAAACGCGGTAAGCGCGAGGACAAGTTGACACGCCAGTCTCAGGACGGTCTGCTGGGTTTATTGGATGACGTGACAAGCAATCAGCGACCTCATGGAGTCGGCCGTCTTATACACCACTGTGCAAGAGTACTCCGATCCCACCGATCGAGACATCCAGCTGGATCTTTTAAGGACGAAAGTCAGCATAGGGCGTGGTGATAACCGTGAAAGGCCGTCCATAGAAGTAGGGGCGAAATTAATCCACTGCCCAAACGAGGGCGAGGCATTCACGTTCGGTGATTGAGTAATTGAGTTTGGCTGGTGACATAAGACAGCTAGCGTAGGCAATGACACGGTCGCATCCGTGCTGTTGTTGTGCCAAAACAGCCCCGATACCATGGCCGCTGGCATCGGTACGAACTTGCGTTGGAGCGGACAGGTCAAAGTGGCCAAAAATCGATGTCGACGTAAGTCACGTCGTCAGTCCTGTCATCATTGTATGCTACGAGACACTGCAGTAGCGATATATAAGGCGCCCATACAAATAGATACCGACGCATCCACATCCAAACGGCCGGATAGGGCAAGGTAAAGGTTGCAGACCGGCTTACAAGAGGCAGGGTGAAGATTTCCGGCGCTGGAAATCGGGGCAAGAGCAAACAAACTTGTGAACGTAGCTGTACATCCTGCACCAGTAATACCGCTGTTGAAGGAGCTGGTAAGTCTTGAAAACTCCGAAGTGCGCACACTGTGGATCAGCATGGAAAGCTACGCATACTTCGGAACGCAGACTGCGGGGTACCACTAACAACCACTGGCGCCCGTTGGGGTTGTATTTGCGTTGGTGAAGCAGGTTGTCGCGAACGGCAACATGATGTGCTTGGCGAGGCAACATGCAATTGCTTGGTTGCTCCGGTAAACCAGAAAGCAAGTCTATAAGGGAGGCAATCCAATGGTCCTTGTGCTGCTCAGAAGTGATGGTGTTAAGGTCGAGCAAAGAAACAATAATCTCGCATAGTGAGGAGCAGGCATTGTCAGGCAAGAGACAGCGCCAGAGGGCATCGGCGTCAGAATGCTGGCGTTCATTGCGGTAGCATTTTCATCACATAGCATTTTCATCATGGGAGCTCTACCAAACCAGTCACCAGTCATCATGATACAAAAGTGTTATATTTATACCGAGAAATACGCGTTTTAAAAGCACAATTTTTTCAGCGGGAACATTTCTGTAGTTGCAGAGGCAATCGGCTGTCGCGCTTCGGTCATCTGGGCAGGGCCTCTCCTGCCTTCCTAAGTTGTACCCCCCCCCCCCCCCCCGACTATAGAACTCGACACCAAATGCAGTCACCACATATGACTGTAGAACAACACATGACAGAGTGATGAGCAGTGGAATTCATCCTGCTAGTGTACGAAGTAGTGTAGCTGCGTTCAGTATTTCATGCTGGTATACTGAACACAAAACTGAGTTGTTTTCATGGCATAATCATCATTACCACTGTAATAAGTGATGTCAAAGGCTAAATAAAAAGCTGCTGCCTCAGGTACTGTCATTGGTCTAAAATATGCATTCTCACATGCAGGGGATTATTGGTACTCCATAAATTGGTTTACATGCAGGTATGAAATGTTGTAACTGCACCAAGTGATAAAAATTTAAATAAGATTAGCTGAACACTGCACAGAACACCTTACATGGGGTCTAGCTGGTATTACATGTCTTGATAGGAGAAGTTGTGCTGTTTTATTTACACACACATGCATGTAAACGCAAGGTACGTACACAATTTGTGTTTACATGTTACTGTGTGCGTGAAATGAACAGCACACCTTATAACCCCTGAAGAAGCGATATCATCTCTTCTGCTGTTCAACATGGTAATGTATCGCCTCGTGCGCAATCTGGATCAGATGCTCCGATCTAGGTTACACGCTCTATGCGGACGATATATATATATATATATATATATATATATATATCGCTGTGGGCGAGCAGAGGTTCCCTAGGGGATAAAGAATATACGCTCCAAACCGTGGTATAGCGGTGGAGAAGTTTCCCAAAGGGTGGGCTAAAGTGCGCGCCCACAAAATCTGAAGTCATGCGGATACATGCGAAAGGTTACAAATCCATAGGGTCGATAAACATTGTGGTTGAGCCTTGAGGGCCAAACTGTCCAAGAGGTACCCACGACGCGAGTCCTGGGTTTGTGGCTTCAGAGCGATGGGAGAGTAGCACGGACGCTCAAAACCCTCAAATCTGCAACCCACAACATAGCCCACATGATACGTCGAGTGACGTATAGAAAGGCGGGAATGCGAGAAATTGATACCCTAAGGCTCGTACAGGCCCTAGTGATTAGTCGAATCACATATGGCTTGCCATACGAAATCCTGAAAAGGGAAGACGAAAGGCTAGCCAACACAATAATTCAAACAGCTTTCAAGGCGGCTCTGGGCCTGCCTAAATGTACCTCCACGGAGTGCATGCTAGCCCTTGGCTGTAAACAATACTTTCGACGAACTGAGGCAGACCACTCTGATGTGACAGAGGGAGCGCCTCAGCTTCACAAAAACAGGTAGGGCAATATTGGCTCGACTCAATAGCCCAGCATACCCAATTTATCTCACCAAACAGGCCGTACCTCTCCCTCCTTCAATGAGATCCAAATTACAGTAGCTCCCATTCCCATGAACATGCATCTGGAGTACAACAAGGAAAGGTGCAAAGCATGCACACAACATATTCAATCGATGTGCTCCAACAACACTACATACAATACGTACTACACGAACGCAGCTGCATATGCAGAGGCGACAGGGCAGCACTACCAAAGCAGGTACGCCTTGGCAGTCGTGAACGTGATCTGCCAGCAGCTATTAACCGTGTCGAACACAGCAGGCTCCCCCGCCTCGGCCGAAATGTTAGCAGTGGCGATCGCCCTCGCTCACACGGAGCATTTGGAAAGGGACTCTGTCGTAGTCAGGGACTGCTGGGAGACATGTCGCATGTTGCTCAAGGGGCACATGACAGCGGCTAGCCTCGTGATAATCCCTAAATCGCTCAACTACCGCCATCGCCTACTCTGGTGCCTGGGACACACGGGGGTACAGGCTGACACGTTAGCTCAAGGGTCTACTAACCGAGGGATGTCGTCCTCTTCTAACCCCAACCCCTCACACTATCCCTCACAAATTCCCATGAATTTAAATGCCAAAGATATCATTGCTCATCAGCGCAGAGTCTGCAGAATATACCCGCCTCCTCACCCACAACTTAGCATGGAAGAGGCCACCAATTGGCACAAAATACAGACCGGAGTATTCTCCCATCTAAATATGCTAAACGCATGTATCCCACTCGCTATCGGGCCAAGTGCCCTTGGTGCGGTGGCATACCTACCCTAATACATGTAACCTGAGAGTACGCTAAGCACCCTCATAGGCCAACTAACACTATCACAATGGAGCAGTGGGAGGCACAGCTCGTCCGTTCCGACTTGGCAGGACAAAAGTCCTTAATTAGCCAGGTCAGGCAGGCAGCAGAGGCCAGTGGGGCCCTGAACTCAGGGGCTCCAACTACCACTTCTTAAAATGTTTTCCTGTCAAGTAAAGTTTCTGTATATATATATATATATATATATATATATATATATATATATATATATACAATCAAGACATCAATACATGTCATTTTTTTCCACCGGACTATTTCCTACTAACTGTGGAATTATTTCTTTTTCTAACATGCAGCAACTTTCTTTCTTCTTTCTTTATTGATTGCATGCTTAAGTTAAGCTCATGTTGCTAATCTAAGCTGGGCTTGGGTAACATTTCCAGAATATGATTAAATAAGGAAGTGTCCATGTGTATGAGCCTGAAATTGATGGTTTTAAAAATCTTATCTGGCTGGGATTCATGTAAAAAGAAATATGCAGGCCACTGACTAAAACAGTGTGGCTAATATAATATGGGGAGAAGACATGCAGGCAAAGTCACATTCTTGCCAGTAGTTTGTCCTCATTAACTGGCTTCGATCATGTAACTAATGCCGACATAATTGTGAAAATTGTTGTTCAGAATATTCTCATGACAGCCAATAGGCACCTTATATTTTGTTATAACAGCTGAATTCTCACGTGCAATGCACTGTGGCCATGAACAACCTAAAGAATGACAATAAGCGAGGCACCTCTTTCCATTATCTGGCAGCGCAGCTGAAAACAGTTCAGTTAATGAGTGGAATCATGGCCTGTACAAAATAAAGATCAGTGAGATGGCCACTTATAGCATCCAACATCCTACACCCACGAATAATAGGTAGCAGTGTGCTTACAGCTACATAAAATTGCACCAGAAAAAAACACCAATAGACATACATTGCAGGCGCAAGTCAGCTTAAGGCACATTAGTTGGCAGTGACTGTTGGCAGAATCATCAAGAGGATAGAACCTACAGCACTTCCCAGGCAGATTATGCAGGAACTAGTAATGAATTTTGTTCGCATTACACTGAAGGCCCATGCCAAAAGGGACGACACGAACTACAGAAAGAACTAGAGTGGATCTACAAAGTAACAGCGAACTTTACTTTAGATTTTACTGCCTGCATTAGTACCGGGACTACGGCTGAGAAAGAACTGTCGGCAAAATTTCTTTCATGCGATTCTGCTGGCTGCTAGCAGAATGTATTATATATCACCACACCTTTGCTCAGACCTACTTGTTTATTTTTTAGATGTATGTTGCTTTTTGTCAGGAAACGTAAATTTGTACATAATCAGAAGGAAGCATGCGCTTCTTAACTATAATATATTCATCTACCATGCCACTGGTTTCTTCACAAAGCGACTCTGTGCTTGGGTACCAGCAAAAGCCAGACAGTTTAGGATCTAGTGTATGCAACACACTTGTATCCCCCAAATATAAAGCTACTTACTTCGTGCAATGTATAAATTCCTGCTATTGGCACTACTGTCCACATAATAAAAAATCAAGGCTGCCCGAAATTTGCATTCATGGCATTAGTGTCCAGGCGTGTCCACATTTCAGGACAGTGCAGTATGTCTTGACGTATGTAACTATTATGATGTTCCCTAAATTACCCTCACCGATAGAAGCATCTTCAAAAGTGCAGTAAGAACTTTTGAAACAAACGACACATGTACGAAGCTGAAAGAGCGGTGTGATAGGGCTTCTCTATCGGGGTACTACACAAGAAAATGCGATCGGCAACACATATGCACAGTCTACTTCTGAGTATACGCACATCGCATAAAACGGACACTTTTACGCCTAGTACAGCTGCGACACATGAATATCCCGATTGGTATCTTGCGAACACTCCGTAACAGCAACAACACAGCTCGAACGTGGCGGTCACCACGGCGCATCGCAGGTGGCAATACGGCTCGCGCAGTATAGCACACGAGGAATGACAGCGATACCGAAGCAACAAATCTTATCGCTACTGGTCTTGTCATCACTTCTAAAGGTTAGAAAGGACTGGCGTTCACCACTTCGCGGCAATGAACCGCATACACAGAACACATACAAGTCGCGTACGCTGGGTACGCCGATCGGACACTTTTAACTTCGCCACCGCCCTGAACATGTGTCGTATACTCAGAATACACGTGTACGTGATGGCCTTCTCGTTTGCAATGCACACGCGAAGCACGGCACAAGAAATCACGAAGTCGACGGCTTGAAATATTTCTTCCGACGCTCGCACAAGCACAACACACTTCCTCCGCTCGTCTGTTTCTGTCGGCGATCGCCCGCACTGATGAGGCCTAGGAGGGTACACCGGCTTGCTGCCTTCGATGACTATCTCCGTGGGTGCTGGATAACTCTAGTAAAAATCACAAGAACGAGAAAAAATCGACTGTTTCTACCGCGGCTGTTGCCGAGGCCTCGCGTCACCGCTTCGCTTCGCTTCGAGCAAGCGCCATGTTTGCCGTGATGACGTCCTCCGCCGTCCGCCTCGTACCAGACAATGAGAGACGAGCAGGCATGCGGATGGAAAAGTGCGTCCGCCCGTCCAGACGATCGGACAGGCTTCCGCCCCAGTCCGCATGCATGCGGAGCGGGCGTGCGGATTGAGCGCGTATGGGCCATAAGAAAAATGTACTTTGAGTTTCAATTCACTTTGTATCGAGATGATTTTGAGTCTATATAAAGTGAACTCAACGTCAATTTCCATTGAATACGCTCGGTAGAGATTTCATTGACTGTAGTCGAAAAACCGTCAATTGACACAGCTCCTATCTGACTATATTAAAGACAGTATTCATTGAACCCCACTCGATACACATTTGTTTGACTAGTTATTGAACGCTCTCAAAATGTCAAAATCGAAAGGCATTCGATTCGCTGGTCGCATATAGAAAAGCAGTTTAATGAGATGATGTATTAGCAAAATTGTATGCTGATGAATTAGCCATTAAATTACTATAAAAAATAAGATTTCTATGGAGATGCATTGTTTAATCACGTAGGACAGAGATGACGCACTGATACTACATTGTCGGTGGAAACACTCTGGCTATTTAAGTCTGCTAAAAGGTCTTGGGTCTAGGTAGCACGAGTATGGTATATAACATATAACATTTCAAAACACTGACGGTGTTCCTTACGATTTAATAATGCTCTGGGCCCACACAGTTTCTGGAAGACCAGCACGCAAATCCATCATGCCGTAGTAATGCATGCTCGGTACGAGACCATATCATTGAGTATGCAGTTTGTGTTAGAGAGGCTTCAGTAATCCACACAATTGGCCAGAGTACATCACGCTGCTTGATGATTTGGTAGTGTTCAGGAAGTTTTAATACGTGCCAGCAACGATAAGGCTGATGCATTTAAACATTGTGTAATTGTTTGTCCAGTAAAAAGGCAATAAAGAAAAAAAGTGCGAGCAGTGGTTTGTGTTTCTATGTAAAGCTTCGGTTTGCAGATAACATTGTCCTATTCAGCAACAATGGGGACGAATTACAGCCAATGATTGAGGACCTTAACCGAGAAAGTGCAAGAGTGGGGTTGGAGATTAATATACAGAAGACAAAGATAATGTTCAATAGCCTGGCAAGGGAACAAGAATTCAGAATCGCCAGTCAGCCTCTAGAGTCTGTAAAGGAGTACGTTTATCTAGGTCGATTACTCACAGGGGATCCTTATCATGAGAAATAAATTTATAGAAGAATAAAATTGGGCTGGAGTGCATACGGCAGGCATTACCAAATCCTTACCAAATTATCAAATCGTTGAAAAGAAAAGTGTACAATCATTGCATTCTACCGGTGCTAACATATGGGGCAGAAACTTGGAGGTTAACAAAGAAGCTCGAGAAAAAGTTAAGGACCGCAAAAAGAGCGATAGAACCAAATGTTAGGCCTAACATTAGAAGACAGGAAGACAGCGGTGTGTATCAGAGAACAAACGGGGATAGCCGATATTCTAGTTGACATTAAGCGGAAAAAGTGGAGCTGGGCAGGCCATGTAATGCGTCGGATGGATAACCGGTGGACCATTAGGGTTACAGAATGGATACCAAGAGAAGGCAAGCGCAGTCTGGGATGGCCGAAAACTAGGTGGAGTGATGAAGTTAGGAAATTCGCAGGCGCAAGTTGGAATCAGCTAGCGCAAGACAGGGGTAATTGGAGATCGCAGGGAGAGGGCTTCGTCCTGCAGTGGACATAAATATAGGCTGGTGATGATGATGTAAAGCTGCTATGTGACCCGGAGCTACAATACTGATGGGGGGCTGTTATGACTCATAGTATGAATATAAAAAAAGAAGCCGACTTTCTTCTTCTTCTTGGGTTTTAGCGACACTAACAAAATTACTCCATTTTATGTGGAACATATGGTATTTTTCTTTTTTTAAATATAGGCTAGCCTACAAGATTCTTTTGATTAACTCAACAGGTGGTCAATTGGCACACAGAAAGAGATTTTCAATTAAGACATGGTAGCCAATATGTTTATGAAACTCAGTAAGACAATTTCATAAAAATTTCATTTACATTTAATACAGTGTTTAGATAACAATGAAGAGAAGTTGTTTTAAAGCTATAGATATATTGGAAGGGCACAATCTGTCTTGCTGTGTTCTGTGCGGTATTGATTGGAGTAGATCTTGCACCTGCGCGCGAACAATGTCGTTTCGAGAAGAGGAAAACCTAATTCAGTAATGCCTCTAATTCGGTAATTAAAAAAAATGTACACCCTTGCGGGCATACTTTGTCCCCAAACAACAGTCGTCATCTGTTTCGTGTGCATTACTTTCCTTGAAAACTCTGCGCTGGCTTCTTTCCTGTCAAGAACGCAGTGTCATGCTAATAACGTGCAACCCGTTCGTAACATCATAGACCAAAGAGCTGAGTGTTAGGTCATCTTCACCGCCTCAAGGGCGACGCTGAAGTCTCTGAAGTCCTGACGCATGCAGGAGCAACTCGTCATGGACATTATGAGCCTATGCATCAAAACCTGCGAACTGCATCACATCGTTGTGCTGCAGTGATTATCAGCCCACTGCGGACTACAAGATAACGTCCAGGGTTACTGTGCTGCCAAGGCTGGACACGACACTTCGAGAGAAGTGGCCCAGATACCTGTCTCGAGAAAACGCGTGGCGACACTGGTATCTGCACATGCTTGGCATTTATAGCGATCTCGCAAGTCATCATTACGGGCCACTTATAAAATCGATCCACCTTGTGACTTTTATATGCAGCGAAGTCTGTATAGGAAACACCAAACATGCGTCAGACACAATGTGGCCAACGCGAACTACTGCAAGTGCCAGATTAAACTTATTAACTCACCGATGTACTCTGAATGTAACGCCCCTGGAGACCTGCACCATTTTATGTGCGACTGTTGCCGCTGCGCGTCAGACAGACAGTCTTTGAAGGTGGCATTACATACGGGACTCGAGCTTGGAACTGCGGCACATTCTCGGCTCGTGGCAAAGCACTACTTGCGCGTTACGCACCTCGTAAGCAGTGCTGATGTTATAGCGGGCCACAATTGACTTAAAAAACTTCCTAAATATCTCTACGGTGTATATCTGTGTTTGTGTGACATTATGTGCTGCTTAGGTGTTTATCACTATGTATATCACGATGGGACAGAAACTTGGAGGTTAACAAAGAAGCTCGAGAGCAAGTTAAGAACCGCACAAAGCGCGATGGAACGAAAAAAATGTTAGGCCTAACGTTAAGAGGCAGGAAGAGAGCGGTGTGGATCAGAGAGCAAACGGGGATAGCCGATATTGTAGTTGACATTAAGAGGAAGGAACGGAGCTGGGCAGGCCATGTAATGCGTAGGATGGATAACAGGTGGACCATTAGAGTTACAGAATGGATGTCAAGAGAAGGGCAGCGCAGTCGAGGACGGCTGAAAACTAGGTGGGGTCAAGAAGTTGGGAAATTTGCAGGCGCAAGTTGCAATCAGCTAGCGCAAGACAGGGGTAATTGGAGATCACAGGGTGGACGCAGCTACGGAGTTTCATTCTTAGCCTTTGTCCTGCAGTGAACATAAACATAGGCTGATGATTATGATGATGATGATATCACAATCATCACCCAGCACCTGGAGTAGCATGTCAGGCTAACGTCTCTAGCATATCATTAAAGCTTGTATCGCTCTCTCTCAAGCACGCAGCATTGAAGAAACGAAAAACACGCAAGATAGATGATGATTATTGGTGGGGAACAA